>NW_024420442.1:6989505-7047196 GCF_014898765.1 Herpailurus yagouaroundi
GCAGGATTTTTTTTTTAGAGCCCTGCAGAACTAATTAAACCTATTGTAAGGCTGTTGTTGAAGACTTCATTCATTTTATCGTTCAGTGTCCTCTCTGACATCCCCATGTGAGAAATTTCAGAATTGAGTACTAGGAAACACTTTGTTTATCCTGAGGAGCGGGTATGCTTTTATTCCTCATGGACAATACAAATCTGGTAAATGGTCATGTGGAAACATGATCATTTTGCTTTGGCTGCCAGGATGTTCAGAGCCAGATTTGCAGCTCCAACTTTATTAACTGTGTAGGACTCTCTGGCTTGAATATATGTGTCTTCCTCTTCCCCCTGGCGTTGTTGATTTTTTTTTTCCTGGTCTTGATTTGTAGTTAATACTATTTCTATATGCAATTTATTATATATATTATTGTAAGTTGTCTCAAATCCTTGGTGGTATGAGGAAGGCTATAAACCTATAAATAGAAGAATCCTATATTATTTGACCTCTGTGGTACGGTGAAAAAGCGCTGGGTTTGGAATAGCTTCTAGTCCAAGCTCTGTCATTTTAATAGACTTCTTTAGACCTTCAGTGTTCTCAGCTTGGATATTGTCACATCTGGCAGGGTTCAGAAGATAGCCTTGATTTCAGAGCAGAGGCCTCTGGAACCTACGTGATGATTGTCCCAGATTTCTAAACCGTGTTTTGGGTAACTTGACTCTAAGACATTCAGGGTGACTGGAAAGAAACCTTTTACTCAGCTCTAGATAGGAAACAAGGATTAGAGTAAGTTTTAAGATTAGTGAAAAAGAACTGCATAAAGTAATTTGTTCATGTATTTGCTTTGATATATTCTTTTAAGTTTTAAAATTAGCTGCAGTAGAATCGTCTTTGGGGAAGTGTACAGTTCTCTGAATTTTAACACATGTGTGGATTCGTGTAATCATCTCCCCAGAAAACTCCCGGATGCTATCACACTCTCTTCCTACCCGCGTGCCTTGGTTTTATTTTGAAATGTCCTCCCCAATATTTAAAGAGAATAGATTAAGAAGATCAATTTGATTCATCCACTCACTCTCGTGTTCCTACCGTATGCTCCCCACCGTGGTAGGTTCTAAGGGCTGCGTAAGGAGGGGCTTCAAGGATGTTGCAATATGGTTGGCAAGATGATCTTAATACATCAGAAGCAATCAGAGCACCAGAGAAGTCACGGTACAAGCAAGTGCTAAATTGGCACAGAGCAGGGGATGGGGAAACATCTGTCTGGGCTAGAGTGTAGGCTTCTGCAACCGAATGACAAATGACACACTACTTGTATGTGTATATATTTTTCTGTGTGAGGACAGACTGGAGTGTATTTAGAACTGTAAAGAGTTAAGTTTCACCTCTGGAAGTGATAGATTGGTCTTAACAGATGAAAGGGAGTCACATGCTGGTGAGAATATTTACAAAAGTCTTCGGAATCTACAGTGAAGGAAGTCTACCTAAGTACAAAAATTATTATTTTACTCTTTATAAGACATGGGGAGACACACGACTGCCAAATGGCTTTGCGCTGTGTCCAGAGAAATGTAACGAAGTTGACATCCAGATATCTATTGCAGAAGTCTGACTGGATTTTTCCGTTGTGAATACAGTACATGTAAATTCTGAACATATGGCTCCCATCAGTGATCTATGAGGAGGTGATGGAATGTAGGTTGGGGAAGACAAGAGGAAGGCCAAGTCTCTGACTCTGAAGTGAGAGGCAGCTGGACACCATATGTGTGCGTTCAGACTTGGAGCCAGCTTTATGTCGAGGGAGTAGGCATTCACCCAAGCCTCGTGATTTGTAGGGTGTGGGGAAAGGATCTGCTTTTGCCAAATTCTTCCCCTACAGGCAGGCCCCAAGGCCTGAACCTTCCATTAGAAAAAGAAACAAAATAGTATGTGTTCTGGAGCCTATCTTTAAAGTATAGGGAGCTGGATGGGGAGCGACACTGACACATTAAGCTGGAAACAGTTATCAGAGCCTTGCTGCAAAGCAGTTTATCTAATTGGCCTAGCAGAACTGGACGGCAGTGTAGGACCCACGGGATAGGGTAGGGATGTGTGTGTGTGTGTGTGTGTGTGTGTGTGTGTGTGTGTGTGTGTATCTGTCTGCCCATCTGTCCATCTGTGTGTGGGAGTTGTGTGTTTGCACAAAGCTGGCCCCATACAGATTAGCATGGCCATATTTAGTGCACATGTGCTGTTTGGCTTCTCTCTCATATCCTCTAATTTACAGGTTGACCACAGAGGTTTGCTAAGAATCAATCAAGAAGATGATCCTCCGAGGCATCCTTGGCCTGAACATCTCAAATGGCTTCCTTAAACACCCCAGCTGGTCCCCACAGAAAGTGGGGGCAAAGTCAGGAGTGTGAAGCGTATGACGTGAATGGAGAGATTAGCCGTTAGAAAAGTTGTCACGTCTCTAGAAATAACCGAGATATGTAGGTTAGAAGCAGAATGGTCTAGTGTGCGACGAGAGCCGGAAGCACCATCCTTTGCAAGCGAATAAAGTGATCTGGAAAGCAAAGCTTCCTGATCGCGTTCTCTGTACTCTGTGTCCTAGGTGTGGTCCTGTCTTGCATCCTGAAAACGGACCTTACTTCTCAAAACAAAATTGCCTCTTGAGTCCTATTTCCAAGCTATCTTTCGCAATCTGCTAAACCCCTCACCAAGTATTTAGTTCTTTTTTCTTGTGAAACTGAGGGCAATCTACTCTAAGAAGCTGTGAAGATGGGTGGGATCTCAATAAATGTAGGACTCCACTATTTGAAATGTAGAAGTAAAATCAGTCCAGAGGCTTATCTATCCCTCAGAATATAGAAGGAGCATTGGACCTACAGAGTATCCCAGAACTCAAAATCTAGGGCCAAAACTAATGCTGTGTTGCTCATTGATACCTCTTTGACATAAAATAGTTAATTTTATGTCACAATCCCATCTCACTTTGATATTTCTGCAACTGGGCCTTTTGTATTCAGAAAGAAATGTACTTTTTAGATTGCTTTGGGGTAAAAAAAAAATTAACAAAACCCCATGTGGGTGTGGGTGTTGGCTTTTCTGAGTTCAGTGTTGGATGGAAAATTCAGATTACTTCGCAGCTTGAGTCATCTGAAAAAAATTGGATTTGCTCATTTGCAGGTGGAAAATTTAATGTGCCCATTAATCTCTTCAGATGATGACATTTAAAGGTGAAAGTGGTAATGGTACTGGGAAGGTGTACCTGGGGATCATGATCTTCATGGTGCCGGGGCAGAGCGCTAGCATTGTGGTCGTGTGAATTAGCCTTGTCAAAGGCAGAAGCCAGAGTCCTGGTATGGTTTCCCTGTAGATTGATAAGGGAAATTTCCCATTACAGCTGGTGGGCATATGATGTAGTGGAGATTCATAAATAGAATACTTGGGACCTGAGATCTGCTTTGTGCTGGACAAATGGATATTTTCGAACTTTTGGCTGGTATCTAGGGATGGGGACCCCACCAGCTTTCTTAGTAACTCGTTCCGTTTCCCGGGAGGTCAAGAAACTTTATTTCCAACTATGTCTCTTTTACTTGAATTTTGCCCATTTCTCCTTGGTCAGTGTTGCACTTACATTGAAAAGAACTTCTCAGCCTTGTCCTCCTCAAATCCATTCATGGACTATTGGGCCATACTCTTCAAGTCTTCTCCAGATAAAATAGCTTTCTGCAGTGACCGTGTAGGCCTTTGTCAATTCACTTCAGAAGAAATGGGTTTTTTGGTTTCTTGCTTTTAGAATAACAATGATAATAATAGCTAATCATTTTTTTTTTAATTTTTTTTTCAACGTTTATTTATTTTTGGGACAGAGAGAGACAGAGCATGAACGGGGGAGGGGCAGAGAGAGAGGGAGACACAGAATCGGAAACAGGCTCCAGGCTCCGAGCCATCAGCCCAGAGCCTGACGCGGGGCTTGAACTCACGGACCGCAAGATCGTGACCTGGCTGAAGTCGGACGCTTAACCGACTGCGCCACCCAGGCGCCCCAAATCATTTTTTTTTAAAAGCTAACATTTACTGAGTGCCTAGTAATTGCCAGGCAGTGTGCTAAGGACTTTACATTAGTTATTTTATCTTCCTGATAATCCAGTGGGGATAGAAATTATTATTTTGCCATTTTAAAGATTAGGGAACTGATGCTGAGAGTTAATTTGCCCAGGTTTGCAGTGTTAATTTAACCCATATTTTTCCGTGATGCTCTATAGCTTCTCTAATCATTACAATTGCTCTGGTATTCACATGTTATTTTTCAAAAATATTTGTGTGTACGTATATGTATACATATATATACATCCACGCATATACATATATACATGCACACATAAACATATACATATATGTACACACACATACATATATATACATGATAATGATGCAGGTAAATATGCTAAATGTGTGCCACGTTCCTTTGTGCCACGCTGCGATATTAACACTTTTTTAAAGGAAAGACTAGCTGACCTTCATCTGTACTGATATTATTCCCCTAGGAATATTCCATTTCTCTTTTCCATTAATAAGCTGCCTTGAAGAACAAATTAGTTCTATGAAGGATGCTACATTAAGTTTCAAAGTGCTAAAGCCAAAGGAATTTTAATATTTTCACCTTTATTCTATCCACATATGTCATAGTTGATAAAATTTTGTAGTAGTTCCTACTCTGTGCATTGCCTCCCAGTCCTAGGGGCTGTTCGAGGGTAACTAAGAGGAACCATTGCATGCCCCCAATGCATGGACCACAGGCCGCTTTGCAGCCCTTCATGGTCTGGTAGGAGGAATAAGCAGAAGCAAATGCTGTAGGTGAAAACCCATCACGTTGCACATGCTGTTGTGCACTAAGTACATTTCCAGAGTTGCTCCTGGTCCCACGAGGATTGAGGATTGCAGACCGTAAAGTATACATTTTCAGGGGATTTATTAGTGTCTGGGAAGTCAGGGCGCCAGGATAAGGCATTTGGTTTAAGATTTGAAGGCCACGACCCAAAGAGGAGTGGAGGAGTTCCTGAAGGGGAAGTCAATAGTTCTGTGTTGGAATTGAGCTGCTGGTCCCAGGAGGGCACTTCTCTGTTCCCTGTGAGGCTAGAGGCTGAAGACACGGCAATGCTTGTATCCCAAGCCTGGCTTTGCCACTCTGTAGGTGTCCAACCTTGGGCAAGTGAAGTCTTCCCTCTGGGCCTCGGTTTCCTTACTTAGAAAGGAAGAGTATGAGATGAGGGGTGCCTGGGTGGCTCAGTGGATTAAGTATCTGACTTCGGCTCAGGTCATGATCTCATGCTTCATAAATTCAAGCTCTGCACTGGGCTCTGTGCTGACAGTGCGAAATGTGCTTGGGATTCTCTCTCTCCCTTTCTCTGCCCCTCCCCCTCCCTCCCTCCCCCCCTTCCTCCCTCTCTCAAAATAAATAAGCTTAAAAAAAAAAAAAGTGGAGATGAGACTATACTTACCTCATAGGTAAACAGGTTAGCAAGCAGGAGACTGTTTTAAGTCTACAGAAAGCATTAGAAATGTTAGCAATTAGTAATATGTTTTAGATGTGTTGTAGTTTATATAAAATTTTTTGCTTATTAGCTTTTCTCAGAGATAAGTCTGTTACTTTTCCAAGTATGTCTCTTAGTATGGAATTGAAAATATTGTTTTAAAGGGCGCCTGGGTGGCTCACTTGGTTAAGCGTCCGACGTCGGCTCAGGTCATGATCTTTTGGTTCATGCGTTCGAGTCCCGCGTCGGGCTCTGTGCTGACAGCTCGGACCCTGGAGCCTGCTTTGGAGTCTGTGTCTCCCTCTCTCTTTGCCCCTCGCCTGCTTGTACTCTGTTTCTCTCTCTCAAAAAGGAAAAAAATGTTAAAAATTAAAAAAAAAAAGAAAATATTGTTTTCAGCACTTGTAGCATTAAGTTTAGCCACTGATCCTATTTTGTCTTAGCCGCTCCTTCAGCCCACTTCTGAGCAGACCTAGGATGGCCTTCCCCTGGTCGAGACACTGTGTGAGCTTCTGAATTCTTAGTGAAATGTTCTCCCTACCACCCCCCTACTCAGTTGGCTTCAGAGTTCATGGCTTCCACTTAATTACTAACCGAGGCCAGTGGTCTCCAAAGTGGTCGATGTATAGACCCGTAGAGGGTGTGGTGTGCAAGATGATCTATTTGGGTGTGGGGAAAACATTACAATATACACTTATTTACCTAAAAAAACAAAGAAATTAAGCCTTAGTAATGTTTAACCTGTCGATTGACACTGCCTACTCATTTGGATCTCTGGGTTAGAGGTGTCACATATGTCCATCAACACCATGGAGGAAGAATGTTTCACAATTCATAGTGATTCTCGGTAGTGGCCTCGCTCGTTTTGCTTTCAGTATATCGCAACATACTGTGGTTTACCTGTGCAGGGAGAAGGTGATGGCTTATATCTAGATCATAGAATTGTTTGACTTTTTTTGTAAGGAGAGTGACCATGGAAATCTTTTGTACCACCCAGAGGGTTCACTAGTTATCTTGGCGAAAAGACTTTAAAAGTTGTTGAACTTAAAGATACCTCTTTGTTTAAACAAAGATTGAGTTCCAAATTTGCTGACTTTTACTTGCTGAGTAGTTGGCAATTGTATGATACCCAGAAGATATTAGTTAGAAGAAAAAAAAAAAGACTTAATCTATCCCTTCAAGGTGAATTTTAACGAGTGAAAAGTACTGTTTTCAAAAAAAATGTATTTTAAAAGTGGATACTGTTAAGTTAACTAACTGGAATTAAAACCTTTCAATGAGTTAAAAAATAATACATGGAAACTGGAAAATGTTTCTACTTTTTATGTGATTTTATTGCTTTGTCACTTAAGAATTGCCAAACTTCCGGGGCGCCTGGGTGGCGCAGTCGGTTAAGCGTCCGACTTCAGCCAGGTCACGATCTCGCCGTCCGTGAGTTCGAGCCCCGCGTCAGGCTCTGGGCTGATGGCTCAGAGCCTGGAGCCTGTTTCCGATTCTGTGTCTCCCTCTCTCTCTGCCCCTCCCCCGTTCATGCTCTGTCTCTCTCTGTCCCCAAAAAATAAATAAACGTTGAAAAAAAAAAGAATTGCCAAACTTCCAATTTTAAAAATTGGGAAAGATCTTTCTAACCTCTTTAAAACTTTTTCAAGTGAAGAATTTTAGTAAAATTTGAACCCATTTCTTCAAACTATTGAGCTCTCACACCTGCTCATTAGTTGGCAGGCATAACTGGTTGACACTGGGAAATACGGAGATTTACTAGACACATTACAATAAAAACCTTTGAATGATTGGAGTATGAAATTCTTAAATTTTTTTTTCAACGTTTATTATTTATTTTTGGGACAGAGAGACACAGAGCACGAATGGGGGAGGGGCAGAGAGAGAGGGAGACACAGAATCGGAAACAGGCTCCAGGCTCTGAGCCATCAGCCCAGAGCCTGACGCGGGGCTCGAACTCACGGACCGCGAGATCGTGACCTGGCTGAAGTCGGACGCTTAACTGACTGTGCCACCCAGGCGCCCCGAGGATGAAATTCTTAAAAATGCACTCATGATGTATATTAAGCATAGACAGTGGTACACTTCTTCTGTTTGGTTCTATGTGTCTTTGTGACCCCTGTTTTCAACCAAGATATCCATTAATACCTAGTATGGAAATAAGCTAAATTTAGAACCAGTCCTTCAAATGGATGTATCATAAGCTTTCAAAAATCAAAGAACCATGTTAAGTCATACTATTCTCATTTGATAAATTATGCTGAAGCATACTTTTAAGTGAGGACAAAATTATTTTTGTGCCATTAATAAACAATAGTCTGTTTTAAATACTATTGATTTAATTTTTCTCATCTTTTAAAATTCATGTTTTTGTATGTTGATATCATAATGTATGCAACATATTAGTATAGTTGTATGTATATATAATTTTTAAATTTATATTTACTTTTATTTGGAGTATGTGCTTTTCTGTGCTTTAACTGATTGAGTTAAAAATTTGGTAGGCCCCTGAACTAGACCACCTACTTGCTTCAGATGCTTGATAGTGAACATAAGCTTGAATTATCTGCCCCAACTCTCGTCAAGGGCCTGGCTTAGAGAATGGATATTTTAGGTAAGGGACATGCTATCCCCCTTGCCCAACTTCTATGACTATTATATGTTACTCCCTTGGCTCAAGGTAGACCACCGAAAGGCTACACATCTAGGAGGTCTTAAAGGTAGGTCAAGGTGAAGGAGTAGAGGTGGAAAGGCACCGGAGAATGAGTGTAGGTCAATAACTGGAAAGGGAGAAATGAATCCTGGTATGGAGGGATTGAAATTTTGTAGACTCTCTATCTCTAACTTGACCCACCTTTAGTTCTCAGAGAGATCATTTCAAGATAATACTCTATAGCACATTTCACTCCCCTCATGAACCTGCCTTCAGTCACACAAAGCACACAGGATCACAGAGAGGAATGAAAAGTGCTGAGTGGTTTGATCTGGTATTGTTCCTTAATTGTTTTATGCATGTAAGCCCTGGGTAATGGGGTAGTAGTTAAAGGCAAAGATATCAGACAGACCTTCATTAGAATCTTAGTTCCACTGGTTGCTTGCTGACTCTGTAACCCAGGGCAAGTAATTTCAGCATCGTTCTGTTAATTTAATCTTTTTTGAATTTTAGTTCCTTCATCCACAAAATGAAGATGCTAATACCTACCTCTCAGGGTGGTTGAGAGCATTAAATTCGTGTAAATTCATGGAAAGCATTTAGCAAGGAATCTAGCATTTGGCGGGTACTCAATAATAATAGCATTATCTACCAGTCTGTTACCTCCTGCTGGTTGGGACCGAGCTAGGTGCTTGATGCTTCTTTCCTATGCCTGCAGTGCCTGACAGGTAAGTATATCCTAGATGCTCAGTTCATACTTGTTGAACTGAATATAAATAGTGAGAAAGACCTATCAGGACAAGGTTGATTTAGGAATCTAGTTGCAACCTGAGATTAGATACTTTAAATCGATTTATTTCCTTCTTCCCTGTTGCCATAGCTTATTTTGGAAAGGCATTCTGATTTTGTTCTAGCCTCAAATCTTGTTGCAATAGCTCTTTTCATATACTGAAACAAGTTTCACCTTCCCATCGGTGGTAGCTCCAGTCAGATGGGTCTTCCCATTGGGCCCTAAGCATGATGCACAACTCCAAATCTTGTCTTTTCCTTTTGCTATGTTAGGAACTCCTATTACCATTGCCCGGCTACTAAACGCCCTGTTGAATTCTTCTGCAATACTCACTAACTATATTGGTCATTTGGAGTCTTAGCTGTCCTATGTATATATTTGACCCCCCACAAATGAGATTTGAACCACTTAAAGGTGGGAAGAGTCCCCCACAGAGTCATGTATTCTACACTGCACATGTTAAGTGATTAATTAAGGTGAAAGAACCATGAAAGTGCTTTGTAAACATAAATACGAGGGATTATCGTAATTCATTCACTCCTATTTACTGAATATGTGCTGTGCCGGATAACTAGGATGGGTCTAAGGAATGTGTAAGTATCCTTTAGGGACTCTCAAAAATTCTCAAGGAGAGGAATTTGGTAAAAGACTAGATTTTCTGTGGTTATGTGGGATGAATGCTCAGATTTGGTCACTAAAAAGTTGTGTGACGTCAAAGACCTGTGAAATCAGAGATATTTAGGTTGTAGCTGTACTGACATAATTGAAGACAGAATGTACCCATCAGAAGGGATTTGTTAATATCTGTCTCGCTCACACCACATCTCAGTGCCTAGAACACAGAGTCTGGCACACAGAAGGTTCTTGATGCACGCCGTTAAATGAATACTGGGAAGACTTTGGAGATCGCATTTACTCTGGGTACGCCGACAAGGTAAGGCTCCTGAAATCCTGCAGCCGAAGGTCAGACGATCGTAAATTCACTAAGTTGCTTGCTGTTGCCCCAAAAGTGTTCTTGGAAAACACCCAGCCAGCCTTCTGAAGAGCCCCCAATGTGTCCTTTTCTATTCGAAAACTTACCTAAAAGCACCTTTTGGCAGTCGTGATACCTTTTCCCCTTCTCTGAAAGCTAAAGTAACTTTATGCATTTTTCATACATGATTAACATGCAGGATCTTCGTTTATCTTCTTTTCCATATCTGGCCTACGTTCACTGTGTTACATTTTGTAAATACCACTCTGAAACAACCTACATTAGTCAGTCTGCATCTCTTGTGGTATTTGACACTCAAGTTTTCAGTTGGCCGCCGCCTTCACTTTTAGCAACTTCGTAGTAAACCACACCAAACTATGAGAAAACAGTTGATCATTCTGTTACCTCAAAAAGCAGGTAATTGGGGGAGTCTTTTTTAAAATAAATGTAAAAGGCTCAAACTCAAGATGAGCTTAAGAGCAATTTGAGGACTGATCGCTGTCACTGTTTTTGCCACCCAGTCTAGGGAGGGGAAAGTTCCCCGAACGATCGGAGAATCATTTTTATTCTACTCCTTGGAGCCAAATCATCTGGTTTGTGTGCTGAGGCCAAAAAACACTGCTGCATTTTTTCCCCAAGGAGCAAGCCAGGGAGAGGGAATCTGAAAGATCACAGTAGGTTTGAGGTGAGAACTTCCAGAACTTCCTTGAAAATAAAGGCTGTATGTGATAAAAGTGCTGTTCTCCTGCCATTGCCTCTGTGTTTTCTCTCTTGTATTAAATGGCAGTCGAGGTCAAATGCCATTTGCTTTTCTGTTCCTTCGGGACCTATTTTTGGAACGATTTCCATCGCTTCAGCCTTGGAGGCTGTTATCCTTCAGTGGAAAGAGAGCAATGCGTGAGTTTGTACATCCTGGGGGTCATGGGACACTTGTGCCAGGCCGCGCGAGCACTGATCCTGTTACTGACTCTAGGCCTCTTTGTGGCCTGTGTTCTGCCTGGATCCATCTTGGCATGTTGAACTTGTAGTTCTTCATTCTTCAGCTTATGTAGTACTTCTTCAGAGAAGCCTACCTTGACCATCCCAGCTAATGCAGCCAGCATCGCCCCAGCCTATTCACTGTCTGTGTCCTATTCCTGTGCTATCTTTCATAGCAACTCACTGCTATCTGAAATAATCTAGGTTATTTACTTGTTTACTTTTTCCCCTCTTCTCTCCCCACTAGAATGTAACCTCTATGTAGGCAGCGACTGTATTGGCCTCGTGCAGCTTTAGTACATACCCAGTGCTGAGCACAGTGCCTGGTGCATCCTCGGTGGTCAGGATCTGTGTGTTGAATAAATGAATGAGAAGGATAGAGGGCAAGGTAGGACTGCCACAACATTCCTGCAGCCAGGATTGGCTGAGCTCACTGACCTCTATCCATACCTGCTGATTCATGTGGGAATAAATGATATAGACAAAAGAGACCGAACTGGCTCTTTAGTGATTCTAAAGTTGGACGTAAAACTTGAGAGGCTTGGAGCACAGGTAACATTTTATGATTTTATTTTTAAGTGATCTCTACACCCAACGTGGGACTCAAACTCACAGCCCCGAGATCAAGAGTCTCGTGCTCTACTACTAGGCCAGCCAGGTGCTCCTGGAGTACATGTAGCATTTTAATTTCTTTCATGGGATAAACGGGATGACTTGGGCAGAGAAGATGGAAATTAACAGTTGACCGCATTCATAATGCTGAGAAGGGCTTGGACTGTGGCTCATGGTAGTAGAACAATGGGTTGCTGGTTAGGAATGAAATGTATCTTGTGAAGACAGAAAAAAACATATTTGTCAGGAGACTCACCAACCTCACCAGGAGTGTAGCATTGCCAGATTTAACAGAAACGAACAGACAAAAATCCCAGGATGTCTAGTTAAATTTGAATTTTGAATTTTTTATAAGCAATGAATAATTTTTTAATCTGTGTATGTTCCATGCAATATTTGCTATCCTGGATTTTATCTGGCAGCCCTACAGGAATGTTTTTTATCCACTTCTCAGTGCTCTGTATTATTCACAAGGGTATTATGGGAACTTTATCAGATGCCTTGCTGATTTCTGCATATATGTGCCTGTGGCAACATTTCCTAAACTGTGTTCCATGAAACCAATGGGTCCCACAGGAGAGGAATATACTTTGATAAATGGTCAGATAATGTTCGCCGAATAAACTATCTTCTTTCTTAGACAGTCACAGTGCATCTTAGGATGTTAAAGATGCTGAGAAGTCCTATAGTAAAGACATGCACCCACATACTCTCCCCCTAATGTGCTTCCATTTTGAGGCTCCATACTCTCGAGCTGAACAACCTCTCCTTTGGATGTCTGCCCTCACCTCACATGACCAGCCTTGCTGGTTTGGCTCTGTCACTGGACTCAGTTCTATAGTGGCTTATTTTTACCCTTCTCCCGAGGCAGGGGGCAAGGGAAGAACACAGAGGCTTGAGATTTGGGCCCTGAAGAACAATTTCATAGCCTTGCTGAGGGCCTCACTGCTTTTCTCAGCTGTTGAACAAGGAGCCCACTGAGGTTTTGTGGCCCTGCCTACATATATGCCCAGCTTAGAAGAAACCCCATAATGGGACTCATTCATTGTTTTAGATAGATTTTGTTGTAATGGTTTTTCAAGTAGACAGTCTAGAATCTGTTAGTGGACACTAACGATCTTCACGCGGGAAGAAACAAGTTTATCATAGACATTAATTTGTGCATAATTTTCTAGGTAAAGTCAAGAATGCATCTTCTGCAAAGTAAACTTAATGACATTTGTTTCATAAATACCATCATTCTTCACTGTCAGTTCTCCGTGAATGCTCTGGCCTCTGACATTCAATAGAGCAATAAAGAAATCAAACATGCCTATCTAACCTTTATGAAAATATTTAATATTATGATTTAATTTTTAATCTCCCATGGCAGCAATAAAATAAGATATGAGTCTCAACGGGACGGACTACCTGCTTCACAATAACACTTAGGGTATGGCCCAGACAATCAAGATTTCCTCTTAGTCATGAAACAATGTGGTAGGGGCTTGGCAAAGTGGGGGGGTGGTAGATGTCGACACTTTGCATTTCCTACGGACCCGCTTATGTAATTGTCTTGCACAGTGGGTGGAGAGGGGAGAGGCAGTTTTGACATGTCCTGTGTTAAGAGTTTAGGTTTTCTTTTTCTTTTTTTTTTTTAATTTTTTTTTCAACTTTTTTTATTTATTTTTGGGACAGAGAGAGACAGAGCATGAACGGGGGAGGGGCAGAGAGAGAGGGAGACACAGAATCGGAAACAGGCTCCAGGCTCCGAGCCATCAGCCCAGAGCCTGACGCGGGGCTCGAACTCACGGACGGCGAGATCGTGACCTGGCTGAAGTCGGACGCTTAACCGACTGCGCCACCCAGGCGCCCCTAGGTTTTCTTTTTCTAAACATCTTATTTCTTAAGCAATTTCTATACCCAACGTGGGGCTCAAACTCACAACCCTGAGATCAAGAGTCATGTGCTCTGCTGACTGAGCCAGCCAGGCACCCCTATAGTTTAGGTTTTCATATAATGCCTTCTCCCTTGCCATTGAATTTTTTTCTTTTTACATTTTTATTTAAATTCTAGTTTGGGGTACCCGGGTGTGTCGGTTGGTTAAGCATCTGACTCTTGATTTCAGCTCAGGTAGTGATCTCAACCTCTGGGTGGGGCTCCGTGCTGAGCATGGAGCCTGTTTAAAATTCTCTCCCTCTGCCCCTCCCCCCCCTGGTCCCACCCTCCCTTTTTCCCACTCTCTCTCTCTCTCTCTCTCTCTCTCTCTCTCTCTCAAAAAATAAAAAATAAAAAACAAATTCTAATTAGTTAACATACAGTGCAATATTGGTTCCGGGAGTAGAATACAGTGATTCATCACTTACCTATAACACCCAGTGCTCATCGTAACAAGTGCCCTCCTAATACTCATCACCCATCTAGCCCATCCCCCCTGCCAACCTCCCCTCCAGCCAGCCTCAGTTTGTTCTCTATCATTGAAAGTCTCTTATGGTTTCTCTCTTTCTCTCTTTTCCACTTCCCATATGTTCTTCTATTTTATTCCTTAAATTCTACATATGAGGGAAATCATATGGTATTGGTCTTTCTTTGACTTATTTAGCTTAGCATAATATACTCTATGTCCATCTACATTGTTGCAAGTGGCAAGATTTTATTCTTTTTTATGGCTGAGTAATATTCCATTGTATATGTATACCAATTATTCTTTATCCATTCATCAGTTGATGGACACTTGGGCTCTTTCCACAGATTGGCTACTATTGATAATGCTGCTATTAACATTGGGGTGCACCCTTTCAAATCTATATTTTTGTATCTTTTGGGTAAATACCTAGTAGTGCAATTGCTGGGTCATAGGGTAGTTTGATTTTTAACTTTCTGAGGAACCTCTGTACTATTTTCTAGAGTGGCTGCACCACTCTGTATTCCCACCAACAGTGCAAGAGGGTTTCCCTTTCTCCACATCCTCACCAACACCTGTTTTTTCTTGTGTTATAAATTTTAGCCATTCTGACAGATGTGAGGTGGTATCTCATTGTGGTTTTGATTTGTATTTTCCTGATGATTAGTGATGTTGAGCATCTTTTCAGGTGTCTGTTACCCATCTGGATGTCTTCTTTGGGAAAGTGTCTATTCATGTCTTCTGCCCATTTCTTCACTGGATTATTTGTTTTTTGGGTGTTGAGTTTGATAAGTTTTTTATAGATTTTGGGTACTAACCCTTTATCAGACATGTCATTTGCAAATATCTTTTCCCATTCTGTAGACTGCCTTTTAGTTTTGTTTCCTTTGCTGTGCAGAAGATTTTTATCTTGATGAGGTCCCAATAGTTCATTTTTGCTTTCATTTCCTTTGCCTCTGGTGATGTGTCTAATAAGAAATTGTTCCGGCTGAAGTCAAAGAGGCTGCTGCCTGTGTTCTCCTGGGATTTTGATGTTTCCCTGTCTTTCATCCATTTTGAATTTTTTTGTGTATGATTTAAGAAGGTAGTCCAGTTCCATTCTTCTGCATGTTGCTGTCCAGTTTTCCCAGCACCATTTGTTGAAGACTGTCTTTTTTCCATTGCATATTCTTTTTCCTGCTTTGTTGAAGATGAGTTGACCATGTAGTTGTGGGTCCATTTCTGGGTTTTCTATTGCCACTGAATTTCTCCCCTTTTCATTAAGTAAGCAAACAAACAAAAACTCAAAACACAAGACAGCTACCACAACAAGATTAAGACAAGAAAGAGCATGGTTTTTCCAATTTTTTAAAAGAAATGAAAGCATCAGTCTAAAAAGATGAGATTTAAGGTTTATAAAGTCCATTGTGAACTCTTACACAAATAGCTGAGGCCTGGAGCACTAAGTCACAGAAACATGAGTTCACAAATTTAGGGATGCCAAATTAAATAACATGGTTTATTGTGTTGAAATGGTAACTGACACAATATACTGCAGATGTAGTAACTAGTTTCTCAGTGTTTCCCCAATTTAAAAAGCTAGCATCAAAAACCTCACATCCCTAGGAAGTACATTTGTTAACATTATAACATCTCATGTATAATATATATTATACAATATATAATATTATACAAATAAATGGTTTTATATGAAACTTGGGTTGTGAATACTTTGAGACAGGCCAGAGTCTATCCGATAAATAGGTGCTCAGTACACATATGTCAAATGCCTGAATGTTTTATACAACTGCAGTTTCATTAAATTTTTTTTTTCAACGTTTATTTATTTTTGGGACAGAGAGAGACAGAGCATGAGCGGGGGAGGGGCAGAGAGAGAGGGAGACACAGAATCGGAAACAGGCTCCAGGCTCTGAGCCATCAGCCCAGAGCCCGACGCGGGGCTCGAACTCACGGACCGCGAGATCGTGACCTGGCTGAAGTCGGACGCTTAACCGACTGCGCCACCCAGGCGCCCCACAACTGCAGTTTCAAGAGAGTGAAAGTGATCCGAACTAGGAACACGTGTCTATCCTGTCAAATCTCTCTGGAACCTCTGGCAAGTCAGCTGATCTCAGATTAAACTGACAGAGTTTTTTAGCCTTGTCATTATTAACATCTTGGGCTAGATAATTCCATTTAAAAAAATATTTTTCATTCTTTCTTTTCCCACTTGGACCAGACAATTCTTTACTGTGGGCTCTGTCCTTTGAACTGTAGAATGTTTAAATGCATTTCTGGCCTCTACCCACTAGATGCTGGTAGTGCACCCCCAGTTGTAAAGATCAAAAATACTTCCAGACATTGCCAAATGTCCCCAGGGTGGCAGAGGGTGTGTGGTGAAATTGCCCCTACTTGAGAAATCACTGGTTTAAAAGATGGTACAGGCTCAGGCCCAGAGTTCCTATAAGTTGACTCTAGTTCCTTACAGAGGACTCCACCCAAAAGTCCATTAATGGGTGAATGGATAAACAAAATGTGATACATCTATACAATGAAATGGTATTAATCCTTAAGAATGAAATAGTGATACATGCTAGAGAGTAGATAAATTTCAGAAACATTACACTATGTGAAAAAAGCCAGACACAAAATCACATATCGGATATTCCATTTATATGAAATATCTAGAATAGATAAATCCATAGAGACAGAAAGTAGCTTGGTGGTTGCCAGGGCCTGGGAAGATGCGGGAACTGTTTAATGGGTATGGGGTTTCCTTGTGGAGTGTTGGAAAAGTTTTGGAACTAGATAGAGAAGATGGTTGTACAACATTGTGAATGTACTCAACGCCACTGAATTGTTCACTTTGAAATGTTTAATTTTATGTTACATAAATTTTAACTTCATAAATTAAAAAGAGAGAGGCTAAACAGACCCAACTGGGCTTAACCAAGGGAGAAGGGAGCAGGCTGGGTGAAGTGGGATTGTCCAGCTTCTAAAACTGTGTCTCATAGAGTGCTGAGGGTTCTGAGGAGCTTCACTGGGGTCACAGGGCAAGGGATGGAAAGCAGATGGGGCCCTAGTCTCCCATCCTCCCCTGCATTCATCAAAGATAGCTATAACTAGTGATCATTAGACACTTTTGGAGCTGTTTGGGCTGGGCAGCAGGTCTGGGAGGAGTGCTCAAAGACAGAGAAAACATGGTTCTTGTCTCACTAAAGTAGCTGTGTGTGACCTGAGTGAATAATTCAATGTTTTGGTTCCTCAGTTCCCCCATCTGTCAAATGGGCGGCTAAAAGCACTATTTCTTTCACAAAATTGTCCAAAAACTCAGATGAGATAATATATTCAAAGTCGCTAGCACATAGAAAGGGCTTAATAAATGGTGGCTGTTCTGGAGTTTCTGGTCTCCACAGATAGGCATCTTCCTCTCTTACTGGATTCTCCCCCCTCCCCCATGTAAAGACAGGAGCTCATTTAGGCTCTTCAGCGATGCCCCCTCTTCTTTCACTGGGTAAGTTAGAATATATTTTTAGTTCTTAGGTTTATATCAAAAGCTGTCATGCCTCAGACCGTGGTACGTAAAGGCTCACCTTCAAGGCCAGCGGAAGGTCAGACCTGAGCAATGACACCCACAATCGCGCGGAACTAACCGTACCGAGGAAGTGACCAGTCGAATGAGGAAGTGCTTCAGTGCCCTGGGCCTGGGAGGGGTGTTCAAAGAAGAGACTTGTTCCTCTTTTAGTGAGGATTTGGAAGGGACCTGGAAACAAGTGAAAAACACAAGTAGCTCAAGACTGAAACTTAGTACTCCCGTCTCCACTCCTTGGTAATACAATCTTGACAACTTTTCCCTTTCATGAGATGTTTCTTAGAGGGAATTATGCCAAATACTGCATGTATTACTTATATGTGGAATCTAAAAAAAAAAAAAAGCCAAATATATAGAAACAGAGTAGAAAAGTGGTTGCCAGGGACTGGGGAGCAGGGGAAATAGGGAGATGTTGGGCAAAGGAGATAAATTTTCAGCTGTAAGATGAATAAGGTCTGAAGATCTAGTGTTTAACATGGTGACTATAGCTGATAACCTTGTATTGTATAATTGAAATCTTCTGAGGGTAGAAATTAAATGTTTATATATAATGTGTGTGTGTATATATATTATATATATATAAATATTAGTGATATGTTAATTAACTAGATGGGAGAAATCCTTCACAATGTACCCCTATATCAAATCGTCACAATGTGCACTTTAAAATTTTAAAATATTTTTTAATTTTATTTTTTAGAGGGGGGAGGGACAGAGGGATTGAGAGAGAGAGAGAGAGAGAGAGAGAGAGAATCTCAAGCAGGCTTGACGCTCAGTGTGGAGCCTGATGTGGGGCTTGATGCCACCACTGTGGGATCACGACCTGAGCCAAAATCAAGAGTCGGATGCTCAACTGACTGAACCGCCCAGGCACCCCCACAATGTACACTTTAAATATCTTATAATTTTATTTGTCAATTATACCTCAATGAAGCTGAAAACAATATGATCTTTAAAAAACATGTTTTGTTTATTTTGAAAGAGAGAGAGAGACAGAGTGCGAGTGTGGGAGGTATAGAGAGAGAGGGAGACACAGAATCCGAAGAAGGCTCCAGGCTCCGAGCTGTGAGCACAGAGCCTGACGTGGGGCCCACGAACTGCGAGATCATGACCTGAGCCGAAGTCGGACACTCGATTGACTGAGCCATCCAGGCGCCCTGAAAAAAAAATCTTGATAACCTTTCTCTCTCATGACACACTTCTTAGAGGGAACTGGGAGAATGTGTGGGTGTATAGAGGGACATGAAGAAATGTGCCTGTGAAGAGAAAAACGAGCTGAAGGGGCTTTGGAATGAAACGTGTTCTGTGTGGTCTCATATTCTGTGCCTGGAATTTAGGTGGCTTTTCCGCTCTTGAAGGGAACAAAGAAGGCTTTGGCATACAGGTAGCATTTCCATTAGTATTAGACCAAGTTATTTTATGTAAGTAAGAAACAGAAAGCAAATGGCTGCTTTCTGCTTTGGAGATGGAGTTATATTTTTCTCCTTCTGACGCCGTCCGTCTTCCCAGCAGATTGAGTAGTTAGAAGGAGAGGTCAGGTAGGATTTTAGATGTATAGAATCACACACAAATGCATACTTGGCCCACTGCTGTCCCTCAGACTTCCTCTTTCTTTGTTTCTCCCAAGCGGTATTGCAAAGTATCGGCTTTGTATCAGATTCGGAAAGAGTGGGAGGGAGCTGAACACAGACTTTAAAAAAAATCACCTGATGAAAATATAATTCCGTCTGTTAGGAGATCGAAAATTGAATACAGATAAACATCTCTTATTGTTTCCAGTTGAACATCACATCTCATCCGTAAATGGTGTGCGCTTTGTTATTCCAGTGATGGATGTCTGCTCAGAATAAACTCCCAGTGATTGGTTTTGCCTTTTTTCAGTTCTGAGGAGAAGGACTCCTAGAGTTTTTGGGCATATGTCTTTGCAGCAAAGCACTGGCTCCTTTTGAGAGGAGGGTTGGTTCTTTGGGCTGTTCAATCTGGGGTACTCTACCTTGCCGCTGGGCCTGTCCTGGTCTACTGGAGAGTTGAGCTGGTTACAAAACATGGCCACCAGTGACATATGCTCTTGTGTCTCTAAATAGACCAGAGATCAGGAAACCAGGCCCCGTTCAAGCAAACGGCAGGCAGGCATTGTGAACACAACAGTGAGTCATAAGCAAAATTCTGATAGGGTTTCTTGTCCCTGAGAGAAGAGAAGCTCTCTCTGTTTCCAACACCTTTGTGGTGTCAGAGGCCGTAACAGTTGAGAGGCAGAGCCCTGAAGGGAAAGGGTCAGAGCTTCTAACTCTTCTCTAGTTCCAGGAAAATAAGTAAGAATGATTTTTCAGGAAGGGAACCATGTGCAAAAGAGGGCTCCTGGACCCCAGAAGGCGACAAGGGGAGAAGAGAGGAAACAGATGTTTGAATAATAGAAAAATGACCCAGGAGGCTGTTATGCTGTGTCAATGATGTAATACTCAATTGAAACGACTCCTAACTAGAGACGTGCGGGCTGTCCCTTGCTCTGGGAGTGAAGAGTGTTCCCATGCAGGTGCACATACCTGAGTCCCAGACAGCAACTCACAAATAAACTTGAGCTTGCTCCAATCTGCGTACGTCATTTTGGCCCCGTCTGGGCCTTAATGCTTGGCTGCTGATTACTCTGGGGCTAGAGACTGGAAAAAGCTTTGCAGTGTGACTCAGGAAGAGCCAATGAACCATGGCCAGAGAAGGGGTGGTGACAGAGTTGAGCAGCGTGTTTCTCCCTCTCCCAGGCTTGTGCTTTCCTAAACTGCTTTCCTTGGACTGAAGTCCTCCTTTGACAATACCCTGGAACTTTATCCTTGGTGGACTTCTTCTGGAAATCCCTGATTGCGTACAGAGCCTCTCTCTGGGCTGGACTACACACGTTATTCAATCCCACCTGTATGGTGAGAACTGGCAGATTCCAGGGAGGTTTACAAAAAAAAAAAAACAAAAACAAAAACAACCAAACAAAAAAAAAAAAACTAGTGGAAAACCTATCATTTCCTTGCTTTAAACCTTCCGGTGGTACCCTCACTTGCTGTGCTCTTGTCTTCTTGGCTTTCTGTCAGTTTTTAGAGCATTCCAGAGTTTACCTCACCATGAGGATGTAGCAATAGCTCCTTTCTGTGCTTGGAAAGCTTTCCCCTAGGATCTCTGATGGCTGGCTCCTACCCATTCTTCAGTTCTCAGGGCACAGCCAGTCCCCAGTGCGTACTTGACACCAAGGAAACCCTGAATGGGAGCAGGCTGTAGTGAGGCCACGGTCTTATTTTCAGCTTGCTGGAAGGAAGGGGCTCCTGAAGGTTGGTAGGGAGTCCAGGTTTGGGGGTGAGGATGAAAATAAAAGTCGGGGGACGTCAGGCTGGCTCATGTGGTGGAGGGTCAGACTCTTGATCTTGGCTCAGGTCATGATCTCATGGTTCGTGAGATCCGCTTTGGGCTCTGCATGGACAGTGCGGAGTCCGGGATTCTCTCTCCCCCTCTCTGCCCCTCCCCTGCTTGCTTGTTTATTGTTCTCTCTCTCAAAATAAGTAAATAAGCGTTAAAAAAATAAAAGGGATGGGAGATATTTTGGACCTGGAGGGAGCGAATGTAGTGTAGAGCAAGTAGGATGCGGGAAGTGGGTGACCCTTGTGTTTCTTCTGTGAGCTAACAGGCAAAGCTGAGACACGTGGCTGGGCACATGCTGGGAATTCACTAATAGGTGCTGCTGTAACTTGAACCCAAGAAAAAAACACGTGGTCAAACTAATTTATTGACATACTCTGAGAAAGCCAAAAGCAGCCCCTGGTATTGCTAGGGAGGATTTCATTGACACTTTAATTAAGGGGCTGATTATTAAACAATCATCTTTTCCTGGAGCCTGCTTCGGATTCTGTGTCTCCCTCTCCCTCTGCCCCTGCCCCGCTCACACTCTGTCTCTCCCCGTCTCTCAAAAATAAATGCTGGGAAAAAAATTAAATAATCATCTCTTCTTGGCTTATCTCCATGTTTGAGAGAGAGAATTTTCCAAACTCCTTCCCACTGCTTGCCCGAACACGTGTACCTCCTCCACATGTTCACACGACTCGGCTGCTCCCCGTCAAGACTCTTAGTTAGATCCGTGTACTGTGCTTGGCAGGTGGGAGTCTGTCTTCTCCAACTGGTTGTGACCTTGGCGAGGGCGGGGTCTATATCACTAGCAGGTGCCTGGCAAGCGCTAGGGATTTGTCGTGGGATGGACACTTCAAACCGTTTCTGACGCTCAGTATAGCTGCCGCTGTCTTACTGCGCGCACTCCCTACACAGGCGGAAAAAAAACCCCTTCTCTTCTCACAGCGCGTTCGCTGTCTAGTGGAGGACACGTATAAGCTGACAAGTTCTCGCCGGGCAGTGTGGTGAGTGCTAAGAGAGAGAACGTCAGAGGTGCTCTGGGGGGGGGGGGGGGCCACACAGGGGGCTGCAGTGCGAGGGCCTAGAGAGAAGATAAGAAGGAGCAATTGGAGAAAACTTCAGTTTGGCTGGAGCAGATAGAAGTCTACGGTTTCTAGATCTTCTGCCAGCCAGAGCCTGGGGCCTCAGAAGCTGTCTTTTGAGGTAGCTATCACCCCGGGCGAGTGAAACATGTCCTCTGACCACCACGCCCGCAGACTATATCCTGAAAAAGCCCGCAGAGGCTACATGTACTTGCTTCTCACCCAGTCCTACACCAAAAACCAAAAACTTACCGTAAACAAAGTGAAAAGACAAGTATTAGTATCCAGAGTATATTGAGAACTCCTATAAATCAAGAAGAAAAAGCAAGCAACCCATAAGAAAAATGAGCAAAGGAGAGGGAATTTATTAAGTAGGAAACATGAATGGCCGATAAATATGAGAAAAAAAATGTGCAGCTGCACTAGCAACCAGGGAAATGAAAATTAATCACAATGAGATGTCATTTTACACCCATCAGGCTGACGAAAATCAACAGGCCGACAGGGGCGCGGGAGTAGCTCTGTCCGTTTAGCGTCCGCCTTCAGCTCAGGTCATGATCTCATGGTTCGTGAGTTCGAACCTTGCACTGGGCTCTGTGCTGACAGGTCAGAGCCTGGAGTCTGCTGCGGATTCTGTGTCCCCCCTCTCTCTCTGCTCCTCCCCTGCTCGTGCTCTGTCTCTCTCTGTCTCTCAAAAATAAATGTTTAAAAAAATTAAAAACAAAATCTGACGGTACCGAATCTTGGCTAGAAAATGGAGCAAAGAGCATTCTCAATGACTCCTGTTAAGGAGAAGCAAAAATTGTTTTTGCACACTTGAGAGAGGAATTTGACAATCTCTACTAAACTGACAACGTGCATATAACCCAGCAATTATATTTCCACATATAAACCCAGATAAACTTGTGTACATATACACAAGGACCATTCATTGTAGCATTGTTTCCAATAGCAAAGCATTGGAAACAACCTAGGTATTCACCGACAGAAGCATGTATGGATAAAATAAGGTATGTTCATAGGATAGACTTCTAAATAGTAGATAAAAAGAACAATCTAAATCCATTTGCAACAAAATGTTGAGTGAAAAATGCAAGTTGCAGTATATGTGCATTTTAAAATACCAAGCCTATCCTCTGCTGTTGATGGGTGCACGTGAATACATTTAAGGTGTAGAGTATGTTCTGGAGTACTGCACACGAAATTAATGACGGCGATTGCTTCCGATGAGGGGGAAGGATTATGGGATTGAGAGTGTGGGTCCATGATGAGCTAAATTTACCTGTAAGCTTTTCTTTCTTTTATATATGAGCAGTAGTGTGCTGATAAATGTTTAACAACCAGCTCTCCTGGAATTTAAAAAAAAACCCTGATTTACAGCATTTGTGGATTTCTGCAGTGCAACATTCTGTGTGTGTGCGTGTGCGTGCATGTCTAAAAACTGGAAGCATTGATGACAATATTAACAATCCTCAGTTCTGTATGATGAAAATATATGTATTTGTTATCTTCTAAAGTTTTATGTACATTTTGAATTTCTTGAAAAGAGACAATTCTATAAGAATCAGAATGGGTAAAAAAAGACCTGGCAGTTTAAATTATAATTGGAAGTGGAGTAAAGCAGGGCTTTATCTTAGGTGCCCTTCTCCATACCTCCCACTTAAATGACTTGATAATTGTTGACTATATTGAATAAATACACATTAAATCAAGCATTAAATCTGCTGCTGACACGGTTTGATGATCCAGGAGGAGCCTTCAGAAATAGCAATGGTTTACAGTCATATTAAAAGAAACAAAACAAAACTGGGCACCTGGGTGGCTCGGTCAGTTAAGAATCTGACTTCAGCTCAGGTCATGATCTCATGGTTCATGATTTCGAGCCCTGTTTCGGGTGAGCCCCGCTTCTCTCTCTCTCTCCCAGCCCTTCATGGGATTCTCTGTCTCTCTCTCTCTTTCTCCCTCTCTCTCTGCCCCCGCTCACTTGCACCACCCTCTCGCTCAAAAACAACAACAACAACAACAACAACAACAACAACAACAAAACCTTGTAAGAAAACCCCCCAGCCAACTGAACAGAATGGTGTAAATGATTCCCAAGTATCCCTCATGGGGTCTGACACTTTGTTGACATGCTATCAGAATATGTCTCACTCTGTGGATGCACCACAAAAACACAGTTGCTGGATCATTTGGACAACATATTTTTTAATGAGCTTCGAAATCTTAGAGAAGTGATGATATATTATCCTGCTGTATTTTGACTGTTACTGCTTTCAGTTACCGCAAATGGAAAGAGGCTCAGCTGTAAGTGTGGAGAGAACGAAGCAGTTCAATGTAGTAGCGGGAGCCTCAGTTCCCTGTTCATCTGCTATTTATTGAGTCCCTACAATGAATTGAGTTCCTCTGCCTTTAAAACAGTTGTGAGCTTATCAGGCGTGCGCTTCTCGGAAGCACGCACAGCAAGGAAGCTCTTCTATGCTTAGGGATTGAATCTTTCCTTTGGTTTCTGGAGTTCAAAATGGGAAACCAGGAATCCAGAAAGAAAGGCCTCAGAATGCCTCTTTTCTCCCTCTTCTAGTAACAATTTATAATTGATTTCAGAAGTTATATTCAGAAATCTATTCTATAAATAAGCTACAGGATATCTGTATTGGGAACTGTATATTTACAAAATTAATATTTTATAAAAAAATTCTGTTTATATTATAAATCATATTTATAAAAATTACAAATTTATAAGATAAATTAAGAATAAATGTAGATTTATAAAACATACATTTTATAAATTATTCGTAGTTCGATAATATATATATGAATTTTCTATGTTCTCTAAAAAAATTCTATTTTTACAAATAACCTCTGGGGTGAATTAGATATTAATAAAGAACATTTGTGTTTTGGCGTTAGCTATAAAAAGAATTATTACTTGCTATGACAATTTAATATTAAACATTTGTGTGAAATCAAATACCCTAGGGGGGGCGCCTGGGTGGCTCAGTGGGTTGAGCATCCGACTTCAGCTCAGGTCATGACCTTGTGGTTTGTGAGTTCAAGCCCCACACTGGGCTCTGTGCTGACAGCTCAGATCCTGGAGTCTGCTTAGCATTCTGTGTCTCCCTTTCTCTGCCCCTCCCCTGCTCACACTCTATCTTTCTCTCTGTCTCAAAAATAAATAAACATTAAAAAAAAAATCAAATACCCTAGGTAAAACCTTTCCACAGAGATGCCAATAAGTTGGATATTCTTGACCATTTCCAGCCTATATAGCATGCTTTTTAGGCAGATGATGCTTCACAGACCCAGGATCATTGTTTCGTTGCCTAAAAAAAAATCTGCAGTCTCAATACCCAGGAATTATCCTTCTAAACTTTGACATATTTTTCTTCCAACCTTTTATATATATCTAACATATATACTGTACAATATATTCATAGTCTTTGATCTTCACTGGATATTAAAATCACTAGGGGAAGGTTTTTAAAAATACCAGTGCCAGGATCGCACACCCAGAACATTTGAATCAATCTCTGGGCGAGAGATCCAGGCATAGGTATTTTTAGAAGCTCCTTGGGTAAATTTAATGTGCAGTTCAGGTTGAATGCTAGTATAATGTATTTATATCATTTTGGATATTTTTGGTGGCAAGTAACAGAAACACCATTGAAAACTGACTTAAAAAATAATTTTTTGGGGGTGCCTGGGTGGCTCAGTTGATTGAGAGTCCAACTCTTGATTTCAGTTCAGGTCATGAACCCAGGGTCATGATCAAGCCCTGCGTCTGGCTCTGCACTGAGCGTGGAGCCTGCTTGAGATTCTCTCTCTCTCTCTCTCTCTCTCTGCCCCTCTTTCCTGCTCATGTGCAAGCACTCTCTGAAGTGAAATAAAATTTATAAATAAATAAATAAACAAACAAATAAATATTTTGGTTCCTGTTAATTGAAAAGTCTAGACATAATGAAGGCTTCTAGCATCGTGTGATCAGACTCCACCTAAGTTTCTCTGAAAGCCTCTTGGCTGCTCTCTTTAATGTGCCAGTTTCCCTCATGGTTCAAATCTTGAGGGAAAAGGACCATAGCTTCTGCGGACTCATAGCAAGCTTTGAATGAAAGTCCTAAGTTCTCCTCTGATTAGACTAATATGAATTAAGAACTGTGGCCTGACGACCACTGTGGGCTGTCGCCGTCGGCTTAGTAGTGCCCAGCAAGGAGCAGACATTGCCAAAGGGAGAACGGAAATGGGATGCTTTTTAGGAAGGGAACAAGGGGGGTTAGGTGTTGGATGGGCAATCAACAAATGTTTGCATTCTACTCCATAAAGGTGTTGAGCCATTTGTTTTTTTCAAATTGTTCAGGGTATATTTATGTTAATTTTCCTATTAACAGTGAAAGTAACAAGCAACACTAATATATAGATTCATAACAAAAATAAGATATATATGATATCATATTAACTGTTTCATTGAGATCTGAACATATAGAACATAAGGAAACAGTGCTCCATATAGCCACTTTTTTTTTTTTAAGTTTTATTTATTTAAGGAGTCTCTATACCCAACTTGGGGCTTGAACTCACAGTCTTGAGACAAAGAGTTGCATGCTCTGCTGACTGAGCCAGCCAGGAGTCCCTAGCCACTTTGCATCATATTAGGTATAGCTTACTATCCTAATTTAAAAATACACACAGTATTATATTTAAATGTATTTTGAAACATGAGTTTTAATTAGCTACATATAATAGCCTATCATATGAACTATTATTTAACCTTTGCCCTTTCTTTGTACATTTTAAGCGTCTTCTAATGGAGCAATCACTGGCTTTAAACTATTTATGACCATATGGCCCAATTTGCCTGGGACTATCGCTGTTAATGCCTATTGTCCTGGAATGATTGTTAACAATGCTCTATTTAACTCTCAAAAATATCCTAGTTTGGAGGAAAAATGATATCATCCGAATTTAAACATAAATATCTAGTATGTGTCCATTTATCTGATCATTTCCTTAAGACAGATTCTTAGAAAAGGAATTTCTGGGCCAAAGAACAGAAACATTTTTAAAGATTCTTGATACATATTGATAAGATGTTTTTCAGAAATTACACCATATGGTACTCTAACCAGTAGTGAATGAGATAGACTGTCTCCTAAAACTCTTATCAGCACTGAATTTTACCTTTTTCTTCCCCCCCTTTTTTTACATTTGCCAATTTGATAGGAGAAAAAAGAATAATAATAATCTGATTAGTTCTTTGATTATTGATAAGTCTGAATATTATTTCCACATGCTGAGTGTCCATTTGTATATCGTATTTTGTGGCTTGTTTATGTTCTTTGATCATTAAGAGTCTTTTGTATATGAATACTTTATCCACAATGTTTATTGAAATTTTTCCTGTTTGCACTTTGTTTATTGTCTCCTTTCTGACCTTACAGGCTTTAACTTGATATTAAATATCAATACTTTCCTTTTTTCCTCCATTGTTTTTTTATTTGAGAGAGAGAGAGAGAGAGAGAGAAAATGAGAACGAGTTGGGGGAAAGGGGCAGAGGGAGAGAGAGAGAATCCCAAGTAGGGATGTGATGTGGGGCTCAAGCCCATGACCCAAGGATCATGACTTGAGCCCAAATCCAGAGCTGGACACTCAACCGACTGAGTCACCCAGGTGACCCTCCCCATTGCTTTTATTTTGGAAAAGTCCTTTTTCATCCTGACAGCAGATATTTATATTTACAATCTACCTTAAATACCCTTATACTTTTTTTTTTTTTTAAGAAATTAACTCTTGAATACATTTGGAATTCATTTTGGTATAAACTTTGAAGAAATGTTCTTACCTTATTTTGCTTTTCCAATAAAACAATTTCTCCTCTATTTGATTGGAATTGTGTTAGAGATATAACTTAGGGAAGAACTGACATCTTTATGATTATCAGCCTTATGCTTATAATCCAGGTACATTATACATCTCTCCATGTATTCTAGTCTTTTTTATCTTTTGGTGTATTCAGAGTTTTCTTCTAATAGGTCTTGTATACCTCTTAGATTATTTCTAATTATTTCATATAATATATTTTCTCATAGGTTATTACTGTTATCTGGGAAGGCTGTTTATATTGTATATTTTTTGTATGCAGCCACTTATTCTCTTAGATTTTCAGTTGATTGATATATTGACATTTCTAAGAAGATAAGCATATATTCAAAAAGAATTATAATTATGTGTCCTTTTTAAAATTTTTAAAAAATGTTTATTTATTTTTGACAGAGAGAGAGAGAGAGATAGACAGAGCATGAACGGGGGAGGGGCAGAGAGAGAGGGAGACACAGAATCTGAAGCAGGCTCCAGGCTCTGAGCTGTCAGCTCAGAGCCCGACGCAGGGCTCAAACTCACAGACTGCAAGATCATGACCTGAGCTGAAGTCGGACGCTCAACCGGCTGAGCCACCCAGGTGACCCAGTTATGTGTCCTTTTTAATAGTTTCTTTCCTATTTAATTTTTCATGGTTTACTGATAGTATTTCTAGAAAATGTTCTTTTTTTCCCCCGTATTTGAGTCTATTTATTTATGCTTTTTTTTCTTTTTTTATTAACTTGTTTTTTTTTTTATTTTTTTAAAATTTACATCCAAATTAGTTCGCATATAGTGCAACAATGATTTCAGGAGTAGATTCCTTAATGCCCCTTACCCATTTAGCCCATCCCCCCTCCCATAACCCCTCCTGTAACCCTCATTTTGTTCTCCATATTTATGAGTCTCTTCTGTTTTGTCCCCCTCCCTGTTTTTATATTATTTTTGTTTCCCTTCCCTTATGTTCATCTGTTTTGTCTCTTAAAGTCCTCATATGAGTGAAGTCATATGATTTTTGTCATTCTCTGACTAATTTCACTTAGCATAATACCCTCCAGTTCCATCCACGCAGTTGCAAATGGCAAGATTTCATTCTTTTTGAGTGCCAAGTAATACTCCATTGTATATATATACCACATCTTCTTTATCCATCCATCCATCAATGGACATTTGGGCTCTTTCCATATTTTGGCTATTGTTGATAGTGCTGCTATAAACATGGGGGTGCATGTGTCCCTTCGAAATAGCACACCTGTATCCCTTGGATAAATGCCCAGTAGTGCAATTGCTGGGTTGTAGGGTAGTTCTGTTTTTAGTTTTTTGAGGAACCTCCGTACTGTTTTCCAGAGTGGCTGCACCAGCTTGCATTCCCATCTAGAAAATGTTCTTAATGCTGATTGTAGGGGGAATTCTTGTTTTGTCTCTGAATTTAAAGGGTATGTGTGTGTATGTATATATACATACACACACATATTCATTTTAATCACCTTGTTCATCATGACAAGAATACTCCTTATCCCCATCATCTATTTCACCCATCCTCCCCACACCCTCTCCCCTCTGGTAACAATCTGTTTGTTCTCTACAGTTAAGAGTCTGTTTCTCGGTCTGTCTGTCTGTCTGTCTGTCTCTTTCTCTTTTTCCCCCTTTGCTCATTTGTTTTGTTTTTTAAATAATACATATGAGTGAAATAATGTATTAATTGTCTTTCTCTGACTGACTTATTTACTTACCATTATAGGCTCTAGTTCCATCTATGTCATTGCAAATGGCAAGATTTCATTCTTTTCTATGGCTGAGTAATATTCCATTGTGTATCTGTGTATGCACACACAGACACACACACACACACACACACACACTCTACATCTTCTTTATCCATCCATTAATCAATGGACACTTGGGCTGCTTCCATATCTTGGCTATTGTAAATAATGCTGCTATAAACATAGGGGTGCATATATCCTTTTGAATTAGTGTTTTTGTACCCTTTGGGTGAACACCCAAAACACCCAGAACTACATAGGGTAGTTCTATTTTTAACTTTTTGAGGCAACTCCATATTGTTTTCCAGAGTGGCTCCATCAGTTTGCCTTCCCACCAACAGTGTAATAGGATTCCTTTTTCTTCATATCCATGCCAACACCTGTTGTTTCTTGTGTTGTTGATTTTAGTCATTCTGACAGGTGTGAGGTGATATCTCGTTGTAGTTTTGATTTGCATTTCCCTGATGGTCAGTGATGTTGAGCAGCTTTGCATGTCTCTGTTGGCCATCTGTATGTTTTCTTTGGAGAAATGTCTGTTCATGTCTTCTGCCCTTTTTTAATTGCATTACTTGTTTTTTGGGGGGTTCAGTTGTATCAATTCTTTATATATTTTGGATACTAACCCTTTATCGGATATGTCATTTGCAAATCTTTTCTCCCATTCCATAGGTTGTCTTTTAGTTTTGTTGATTGTTTCCTTTGCTGTGCAGAAGCTTTTTATCTTGATGTAGTCCCAATAGTTTATTTTTGCTTTTGATTCATTTGCCTCAGGGTAACTATCTAGAAAAAAGTTGCTATGGCCGATGTCAGGCAAATTATTACCTGTGCTCTCTTCATGGATTTTTATGGTTTCAGGTGTTACATTTATGTCTTTAATCCATTTTGAATTTATTTTTGTGTATGGTGTAAGATAGTGGTCTGGTTTCATTCTGCAGGTTGCTGTCTAGTTTTCCCAGCACCATTTGTTGAAGAGAGTGTCTTTTTCCCATTGGATATTCTTTCTTGCTTTGTCAAAGATTAATTGGCCATAAAATTGTGGGGTTATTTCTGAGTTTTTTATTTTGTTCTATTCATCTTTGTGCCTATTTTGTGTCAGTACCATACTGTTTTGATCTCTACAACTTTGTAATATAACTTGATGTCTGAAATTATGATGCCTCCAGCTTTGCTTTTCATTTTCAAGATTGCTATGGCTTTTTAGGGTCTTTTGTGGTTCCATACAATTTTTAGAATTGTTTTTTCTTGTTCTGTGAAAAATGCTGTTGGTATTTTGATAGGGATTGCATTAAATGTGTAGATTGTTTTGTGTAGAATAGACATTTTAACAGTATTTGTTCTTCTAATTCATGAGTATGGAATGTCTTTCCGTTTCTTTGTGTCATCTTTAATTTCTTTCATCAGGATTTTATAGTTTTCAGAGTACATACAGGTCTTTCACCTATTTGGTTAGGTTTATTTCTAGGGATTTTATTAGTTTTGGTGCAATTGTAAATGAGACTGTTTTCTTAATTTTGCTTTCTGCTGCTTCATTATTGGTGTGTAGAAATGTAACAGATTTCTATACATTAATTTTGTATCCTACAGCTTTACTGAATTCATTTATCAGTTCTAGTAGTTTTTTGGTGGAGTCTTTAGGGTTTATTATATACAGAATCATGTCATCTGCAAATAGTGATAGTTTTACTTATTTCTTGCTGATTTTGCCTTTTATTTATTTATGTTGTCTGATTACTGTGGCTAGGACTTCCAGTGCTACGCTGAATAGAAGTGGACATCCTTGTCTTGTTCCTGACCTTAGAAGAAAGGTGCTAAGTTTTTCCCCATTCAGTATGACGTTAGCTGTAGGTTTTTCATACATAGCTGTAGGTTTTTCAAACCTACTTTGTGGGGAGTTTTTATCATAAATGGATGTTGTACTTTGTGAAATGCTTTTTTCCATGTATTAAAAATGATCGTCTGGTTCTTCTCTTTCTCTTCTTGGTGTGATGTATCACGTTGACTGATTTGTGAATATTTTTTAAAGTTTATTTATTTATTTTGGAAGAGACAGAGACAGTGCAAGTGGAGGAGGGACAGAGAGAGGGAGAGAGAGAATCCCAAGTGGGCTCTATGCTGCTAGCTCAGAGCCTGACATGGGGCTTGAACTCACAAAACTGTGAGATCGTGACCTGAGCAAAAACCAAGAGTCAAATGCTTAACCGACTGAGCCACCTAGGAGCCCTGATTTGTGACTGTTGAACCACCCTTGCAACTCAGGAATCAATCCTACTTCCTGGTGGTGAATTATTTTTTTTAAATATTGTTGGATTTGGTTTGCTAGTGTTCTGTTGAGGATTTTTGCATCCATGTTCATTACAGATATTGGCCCATGGTTATCTTTTTTTTGTGGTGTCTTTATCTGGTTTTGGTATCAGGGTAATGCTGGCCTGACAGAATGAATTTGGAAATTTTCCTTCCATTTGTATATTTTGGAATAGCTTAAGAAGAATTAAGTGTTACCTCTTCTTTAAAAAATTTTTTAACGGTAATTCATTTTTGAGAGACAGAGACAGGGTGCAAGTGGGGGAGGGGCAGAGAGAAAGGGAGACACAGAATCTGAAGCAGGCTCCAGGCTCTGAGCTGTCAGCACAGGGCCCGACGCAGGGCTCGAACCCACGAACTGTGAAATCATGACCTGAGCTGGAGTCGGACGCTTAACTGACTCAGCCACCCAGGTGCCCCTTACCTCTTTCTTTAAATGTTTGGTAGAATTTGCCTGTGAAGCTATCTGGTCCTGGACCTAAGAAACATTTTTATCTTAATAAAGAAACATCCTTCTAGTTCAAGTTTATTAAGAGATTTTTAATTGTGTTTTTTAAAATTGAATTTAGCCAAAAGTCCCTCTGTTATTTGTGTTTATAAACACAATATTTTCTTCCTTTGCTGTATTGATGTGATCAATAGTGTGGTTAGGTTTAATTATATTGAACTATCCTTCTATTCTTAAAATAAACCATATTTCATATAATTCATATTATTATTTTTATATGATGTTGGATTCACTTTGCTGGTAATTTATATTTAATTTTTGCACATATACTCATAAATAAAAGTGGTCTTATGTTTGTGTGTGTGTGTGTGTGCGTGTGTGTGTGTGTGTGTGTGCACGTGCTACCTTTATCAGCTTGGAATAAGGATTATTGTTATTTAAAAAAAATAAGTGGAAAGGTTTCTATTTGTATCCTTGGTTTTAAATTTCATAGCCGTCCTTTTGATTTCTTTTTTTCTTCATTTTCTTTTCTTAACCTTTGCTTTGCATTTCTGTTTTATCCCACCTTCAAAGTAACTGTTACCTGGTACCTTTTCACTTGACCATGAGCTCTAAGAGGGTAGGGACAGGGTCTGTATTTTCTCTTCATTCTATCCCCAGATCCTCGGAGCAGAGATGTAAGAAGATGGATGTGGAAATGATCTATTCTATAACCCAGAGAACTTTGGTGATGGGCTTTACATATTAGAATCATTTCTTCCTTTATGTTTCACCACCCTCTCTCACTTGCTTCTCCTATTTATTAACCTCCCCTTTACTCCTTAACTTCTTGTGGTCTTTCCACCATTCCCAGTGCTCTTTTGAAACCACTCAAGTCTGCTCTCACCAGTGACCTTTTAATTGCCCAAGTGACCTTTCCTTGTTTCTCATTTTCCTTGCTTTCTCTGTAATGATGGACACCGTCGATACCTTTAAATTCTCTCTTGTCTTGGCATCTGGTGCTGTGCACGACTTCTTCTTGCTCTTCCACCTCTAACCACTCCTGTCTGATGTTCACTCAATTCTCATCTTTTCTAAAACTCTTAAAATATGCACATTCTTTCCACCAGATTCTGTCTTCAACTTTTGCTCTTTTCTGTATACACCCTCAGTCACTGAATTCACTTCTGTGTCATGAACTATGCAGGTGACATGTGTGAAAGTTCCTAGTACAGTAACTATCATATGGTAGATGCTCAAGAAATGTGACCTCAATTTGGACTTCAAATGTCTATGTCTAGGCTTGACCACTCCTAAACCCCAGTTTTTTTCTGAACCCCAATTCTGAGTTTCCAACTGGTTATCAAATCTTTTCAGTGGGGCATCCTTTTAACCCTTCAAATTCACTATGTATACAAATAAACTCACCAATTTCCCTACTCCCATTCTCTTCTCTTCAGTGTTGGAATTTCTAAGTCTTGTAATAATTTGGCCATAACTTAATAGTTCCATTCCTGAGACAGCTCATGTTATAAAACAAAGTCTCATTGCACAAAACAAGTTTTCCAACGAGAAAACGGAAGTAGGGTGGGCTAGAGCAGAGGTATCTAACTCAAATGTCTACAGGCAATAGAAAGATAATACAGATTGGATGAAATTAGTCCGGTGTAAGACAATGTCCACGGGTGGGATCAGTGGAGAATGGAGAGTACATGCTTTGTATAAGGTGGATGGTGCACCAACAAATTATGGTCATGCAAAAATGTTGGCCTAATATTGCAAAATTTTGGCTGGACATTGGCTGGAGAAGCTGGACATTTAAAAAAACTTTAACGTCAAATTCCAAATGTTGGCAACTAATTCAGTTAAAAAATATTTGAGCATGTACAAAGAGTACATGCTTTGTATAAGGTGGATGGTGCACCAACAAATTATGGTCATGCAAAAATGTTGGCCTAATATTGCAAAATGTCAAGGTTTTTCAGGAGAAGCTGGACATTTAAAAAAACTTTAACGTCAAATTCCAAATGTTGGCAACTAATTCAGTTAAAAAATATTTGAGTCCAAACAAAATACGTCTGTGGGCTGCTGGTTTGTGATCTCTGCACTAGAGCGTTTTCAGACTCATAATTACAATGCTATTTTTCCTGTAGGGATTTTTGATAATCAGCTTTATTGAAGGATAATTTGCATATAGTAAAATGCATCTGGTTTAGATGTATAGGTCAGTGAGGTGGTTTTGTTGTTGTTCTTAAACCTGTTTTTAAATGTTTTTATTTATTTTTGAGAGAGAGAGCGTGAGTGGGGGAGGGACAGAAAGAGGGACAGAGGTCCGAAGCAGGCTCTGAGCTGATAGCAATGAGCCCATGTGGGGCTCGAACTCATGAACTGTGAGATCATGACCTGAGCCAAAGATGGACACTCAACTTTGCCACCAGGCACCCCCGTTGTTGTTTTTAACAAATGTATACACTGGCATAACCACTACCCAAATCAAAATGAATAACATTTCCTTGCACCTTTCTAGTAAATCCTTCCCAACCCACAGCTGCTGTTCTGATTTATGCTACCATAGTTTAGTTTTGCCTGTTATAAAACTTCATTTATTTTTATTATTAAAATTTTTTTAATGTTTATTTATTTTTGAGAGAGAGAGAAAGAGAAAGTGAGCATGAGTGGGGGAGGGGCAGAGAGAGAGAAGGAGATGCAGAATCTGAAGCAGGCTCCAGGCTCCGAGCTGTTGGGACAGAGTCCGACATAGCGATCGAACCCATAAACTGTGAGATCATGACTTGAGCCAAAGTCTGATGCTTAACCAACTGAGCCACCCAGGCGCCCCTAGAACTTCGTTTAAATGGCATCAAACAGTATGTACTCTTCTATGTCTGGATTCTTTCACTGGACATAATGTTTTGAGATCCATTCATGTTCTCTCGCATATCAATAGTTCATTCTTTTTATTGAGATGTGGTATTTCATTTTATAAATATACAACAATTTGTTTATCCATTTTCCTGTTGTCAATCTATTTTCCTGGATGTTTTTGGGTTGTTTCCTATAGGAATTTTAAGTAAAAGTAGAGTTTAAAAAAATAACATGGGGATCCTGGGTGGTTCAGTCAGTTGAGTGTCTGACTTCAGCACAGGTTATGATCTCACAGTTTGTGAGCTAGAGCCCTGCATCAGGCCAGCTGCCGTCAGCATGGAGCCTGCTTTGGATCCTTTGTCCCCTCCTCTCTCTGCCCCAATCCTGCTCACACATACGTGCACTCTCTCTCTCTCAAAAATAAATAAACATTAAAAAATAATAATGATAAATGTTTACCTATAAAACCTAGACATCACTGAGTCAATCCAGGGTTAAAAAAATTATTTTTTTTACTTGAGAGAGGGAGGGGGAGGGGCAGAGGGCGAGAGGATCCCAAGCAGGGCTGAGCGTGGAGCCCAACGTGAAGCTAAATCCCATGGCTCTGGGATCAGGACCTGAGCCAAAATCAAGAGTCGTTTGCTCAACCAACTGAGCCACCCAGGCGCCCCTCCAATTTTTTATTATAGTCGGCGTTTGTTTAAGAGTAAGTTGCCTTTCTGTTCCTCTCACTTCCATTGTCTTTAGCTTGGATTTCTTCCACATCCCTGTCACTTTTATCACGCAGCATCGATTGTCAACTATAAACAAACCACCAGCATGCAATGCATGCAGAGATGTGACCCTAGCAATAACTGCTTCCTCACTTGAAGTACTTGTTCCTGATGACAGTGCTCACTATTTAGTTATAGCTTTTATAGGTCTATATGATGCACATCATATATCTTAATTAATTAATTGTGTTTGGAAACCTTACTGGTAGGAGAAATGCCTGTTTGCCATTCCTGGATATTCAGCCTAGAAACTTTGTTTGATGTGTAAACAGAAGGACAGTGGCTGAATTTATTACTGCTCTTATGTTAGTTAGCCTTGAATAATTAGCCATTGAATCTTTGTGAATCTAAACCTTGAGATAAAACTGAAAATATATCAAATATCAGAATATTTGATGTGTACATTTATGAATTCATTCCACAAATATTTAATTTTGTTTGTTCTGATTTTTTAGAAAATAAATACAGTTGAAGCATCTTCTATACCCTTCCAAGGTCTCAATGCCCTCCCTCCTTCTCTCCCCAGTGATAACCACTATCCTGAACTTGATATTTAACATTTCCATGCATGTGTGTATAGTTTTAATACATATATATCCATAAATGATATTTAGTATTGCTTTCCCTTTTTAAAACTACACAAGCAGCAGCATCTCATATTTAGCACTTTGCAACTTGTTACTTTTTATTCAATGTTATGTTTGTGATATTTTCCACGTTGATCCACAAAGCTCTAGTTCATTCGCAATAACTTCTCTGTAGTGTTCAACCGAATGAATGTGTCACAGTGCATTCATTCCTCCATTCTCCTGCTGATGGTCATTTAGATGGCTCTTAAATTCTGTTACCATAAGTAGAGCAATGAGCATTCCTACACTAGTCTCCTTATGTGCATATGTGGAAGAGATTCTCTAGGGCTTTAGAAATGGTATTGCTGGGTCCCTCTTCTCCTCCCCATCAAATGCTTCAGTAGCTCCTTCACAATTACTAACTGTACTTTCTCTCGGAATTTCTCCGAGATTTTTCAACTTTATGATGGCACTACAGCCATATGCATTCAGTAGAAACTGTACTTCAAGATTTGAATTTTGATCTTTTCCTGGGCCGGTGATACGCAGTAAGATACTGTCCTGATGCTGGGCGGTGGCAGCGAGCTGCAGCTGCCAGGCAGCCACGTGATTGTGAGGGTCAACAACTGATACACTGACAACATTCCACGCCCATACAATCATTCTGTTTTTCACTTTCAGTACAGTGTTTGGCGAATTACATGAAATATTCAAAACCTCATTATAAAATAGGCTTTGTGTTAGATGATTGTGCCCAAGTAAGTGTTCTGAACACATTGAAGGTAGGCGAGGCTAAGCTATGATGTTCGGTAGGTTAGATGTATTACGTGCATTTCAACTTACAATATTTTCAACTTAGGATGAGTTTGTCAAGACCCAAACCCTATTGGAAATTGAGGAAGATATGTATTAGAACATTTACGCAGACTTAAGATTCATGCATGTTTTTTTTAGAAAAATTTGTAAGTTTATTTATTTTGAAAGTGAGACAGAGAGAGAGAGCGCGCGCGCACAGGAACAGGGGAGGGGCAGAGAAAGAGGGAGACACAGAATATGAAGCAGGCTCTAGGCTCTGAGCTGTCAGCACAGAGCCCGACACGGCTCGAACCCATGAACTGTGAGATCGTGACCTGAGCTGAAATCAGATGCTTAAGGGACTCAGCCACCCAGGTGCCCCAGATTCACCCATATTTGTATATTTCATTTACTGTATTTACTAGAATTGTTTAATTAACTTGTTTAACTTTTTAGTGCTTGCTAGGGGCATTTAACGTCTTTAAAAAGAAAATTAAATATATTTGAAAATGCAGTTTGAATAGTTAAGGGAATTTAATTAATTAAGTTATAAATTGGACTGGCTAATAAATAGAATAACTTTGTAAATTGAAATGAAAAAATCAAGAAAAACCTGTTTTAAATGTTCTAACTTTAGTCAATTGAAATTAAACCCATTTAATAGTAGCCTTTTTTTTTTTTGCATAAAAGTCACATTCAATCATACCAAGAACCTAGCATTGCAACTTTCTTTTAATTCTATTTAACTTTGTAATAACTGAATTTTTTCCAAATTTTTCATTATACCATTTATTAAATTGAGGCCACATTTTTTTCCTGCCATTCCCATTTTACTGCTCTGATCTAGACTGGTTGTTCTCAAGGCCTGTTGCACAGCCATTAGCACTGAACCTTCTTCTCCTTCCTTTCTTTCTCTATCCTTACCCCTCCATCCTGTTGCTTGGAACATGGATGCATGTGATGGTGCACCAGCTGGGACCATGCATGTGAGATAAGCACCCAGGGAAAGATGAAGCAACAAGATAAAAGAAGCCCAGATCTCTGACTAGGATTCTTGGTTGCTTTTCCATATTGTTTAATTTAAAAATTTTAAAATTACTCTTTTTGAAATAATTTCTGACTTAAAAAAATGGAACAGTAGTGCAAAGAATTCTTATATTTATGTAAATGCCCTGCATGCCAGTAGTATGATGATCAAAATCAGGAAATTAATTATGATAAAATAGGGGCACCTGGGTGGGTCAGTCGGTTGAGCGTCCGATTTCAGCCTAGGTCATGATCTCACGGTTCGTGGGTTTGAGCCCCACATCGGGTTCTCTGCTGTTAGCACAGAGCACGCTTTGAAACCTCTGTCCCTCTCTCTCTGCCCCTCCCCAACATGTGCTCTTTCTTAAAATAAACTTTAAAAAATAATGATAAAATAATCTCATTGACATAATTCATTCAAATTTCATCAGTTACTCACTAATGCCATTTTTTTCCAGGTCCAGGATACAATCCAGGAGCACATGAAGTGTTAAGCCTCCTTAGTCCACTTTAATCTGTGACAGTTCCTCAGTCTTTTTGTGCCTTCCATGATCTGACACTTTTTAAAAATTGAGATATAATTGACATTAGCATTTAGCATTATATTAGTTTCAGCTGTACAACAGAGTTTGTTTCTTGTAATAAGAACTTTTAAGACTAATGCTCAACAACTTTCAAATATATAATACAATATTACTGACCATAGTTACCATGCTGTACGTTACATCCCATGACTTTTTAAAAAGTTTATTTATTTTGAGCGAGGAGAGGGAGAGACAGAGAGAGAAGGAGAGAGAGAGAGAATCCCAAAAGGTCTGTACTGTCACCAGAGCCCAACTCAGGGCTGTATCTCACGACTTACAGGATCGCGACCTGAGTGGAAACCAAGAGTTGGATGCTTAACCGACTGAACCACCCAGGCGCCTTCCCATGACTTTTTCTTAAACAGACATTTAAAAATTACACAAGTAAGCATATACTTGTAACCCGTGATCAGTGCTATGTTGGAATAGTTGAGTCCTATTATTTGCACTCTCTATACACTCTATAAAGTCACCGCTGACACTGAATTAGTGGATCCTGAACCATTGCTCCTGGGAAATACAGGGTTAATCCCTGTGAGCCTCTGGTCACAATATTTTCATCAATTGATCAATATATAACCTTGTTTTATTCGTGTCTCTGTTCAAAGACACTTTAATATACATTATTGATTCATTACATTGAACTCACAGCTGACAGTACTATAACTCATGCCTGAATGAAGCTTATCTAGCACATGTACAACTTATTTATTTTAAAACTGGGAGTTTGTACCTATTGACTTCCTACACCCATTTTGCCTACCCCCTCACCTTGCCTCTGGCAACTCCCAATTTATTCTCTACATCTATGAGCTTGGGTTTTTTTTTTCTTAGATTCCACATAGAAGAGAGATCATACAGTATTCATCTTTCTCTGTCTGAGTTATTGCATTTGGCATAATACCTTCAGTGTCCATCTATGCCATCTCAAATGGCAAGATTTCCTTTTTTATGCCTGAGTAATATTCCAGTGTGTGTGTGTGTGTGTGTGTGTGTGTGTGTGTGTGTGTACATACAAGATTTTTAAAAGTTTATTTATTTTGAGAGAGAGAGAGAGAGCATGAGCAGCGGAGGAGCAGAGAGAAAGGGAGGGAGTGAATCCCAAGCAGGCTCCACACTGTCAGCTCAGAAGCCTGGAGGGGCTTGAACCCACAAACCATGAGATCATGACCTGAGCCCAAATCAAGAGTTGGACACTTAACCGACTAAGCCAGCCAGGTGCCACCACATACCACATCTTTATCCATTCATTGATGGTCAGTGTCTTTCATATCTTGACTAGTGTAAATAATGTTGCAATAAACATAGGGTACAAGTTAGTGTTTTAATTTCCTTTGGATAAATACCCAGAAGTGGAATTGATGGATCATATAATAGTTCTATTTTTAATTTTTTGAGGGTGACCCGATACTTTCTAAGAGTATCTGCCAGGTATTTTATAGAATTTCTCTCAATTTTCGTTTGTCTGATATTTCCTTATGATTAAATTCACGTTATGCATTTTTGGTGGAAATAGCACAGAAATGATGTTGTGTCCTCAGTGCATTATATCAGGGGGCACATGATGTTCTGTCCCATTATTAGTAATGTTAGGGTTTTTTTAGTTTTAAAAACTTTTTATGAAAATGTAACACACAGAGAAAAAGCAAAATGATTATACATTCATCACAAAATTAACATACCCACAGAACTACCACCAGGCTAAAAAAATAAAACATTACTAACATTCCAAATGTTTCTATCGTATCTCTTCCCTATTTTTACTCCTCATCTTCCTCCAAAATAACCACTGTCCTGACTCCTAACATTGAAATTATTTTACTTATTCTTGAACTTCATAAATAAAATCATACAGATTGTATTCTTTTGTGTCTGGCTTCTTATATTCAAACATGTTTTTGCAGTCCATCGAATGGTTGTGAATGCCTATATATTTTCATTTCTATGTTGTATCCGTGGTAATATTAGTTTTGATCAGTTGGTTAAGTTGCCCATTTGTTGTTTCTTTTATTGTGGTAAGAATACACTTGACGTAAAATTTACCATTTGCTTATATAATCTGTTGATATTTAGTACCTTTACAATGTTGTGTCACTACCACTGCTATCTAGTCCTAGAATATTTTTGTTTTTTTGCCAAAAGGAAAACTCATACCGTTAACCAGTAACAAGGCATTTCCCCTACCCCAAACCTCAGGCGAATACTAATTTGTTTTCTGTCTCTACGGATTTGCCTATTCTAGATATTTCACGTAAGTGGAATCCTAAATATGGGACCTTATGTATCAGGCTTCTTTCTCTCAGCATTTGATTCTAAAATTCATCCATGTTGTAACATGTATTGGGGCTTCATTTCTATTGGTGGTTGAATAATATTTCATGGTATGGTTATTCCACATCTTGTTTATGCACTCATCAGTTGATGGACATTTAAGTTGTTTCCACCTTTTGGCTATCATGAATAATGCTGCTATGAAGATTAGTTATAAGTTTTGGCGTGAACATGTGTTTTCAGTTCTTTTGGGTATATTCGTAGGAGGGCAATTGCTGGGTCATAGAGTAATTTAATGTTTAACATCGTTGAGGAATTATCAAACTGTTTTCCATACTGGCTGCACAATTTGCATTCCCATCAGAAATGTGTGAGGGTGCTAATCTCCGTATATATTTGCTCCAACTTGCTATTTTCTCTGTTTTGATTATAGCCATCCTAGTGGGTGTGAAGCGATAGCTCATGGTTTTGATTTGCATTTCCCTAATGACTGCTAATGTTGAGCATCTTTTCTGTATGGATGGTAGGTAGGAGTGTTACTATTTTCATTTCTGATTTTAGTAATTTCCATCTTCTCTCTTTCTCCTTAGTTTAGCTAAAGGTTTATCCATTTTATTGATCTTTTCAAAGAACCACATTTTTAAATAAATATTTTATTTTTTTTAAGTAATCTCTACACCCAGAGTGGCTCAAACTTATAACCCTGAGATCAAGAGTTGCATGCTCTTCTGACTGAGCCAGCCAGGCAACCCTCAAAGAACCAACTTTTGATTTCATTGATTTACTCCATTGTTTTTATATTCTGTATTTCATTTATATCTGCTGTGAAACATTATTTTATTCCCTCTGCTAGCTTTGGGTTTAGTTCTCTTTTTTCCTTATTCCTTAAGGTGGAAACTTGGTTATTAATTTGAGAACTTCCTTCTTTTATTTATTTATTTATTTTTGAGAGGGAGAGAGCGAGGGTGGGAGGAGCAGAGAGAGAAGGAGACAGAGAATCCTAAGCAGGCTTTGTGCCATTAGTGCAGAGCCCGACACAGGACTCGAACTCACAAACTGTGAGATCATGACCTGAGTCAAAATCAAGAGACAGACACTTAACTGACTGAGCCACCCAGGCGCCCTTTCCTTCTTTTTTTAATGTAGGTGTTTACATATTTCCCACTGAACACTCCTTTAACTGCATCTTATGAGTTATGGTATGTTTCTTCTTCATTTCCATTCATCTTAAAATATTTTCCAATTTTTTGTGTGATTTCTTCTCTGACCCATGGGTTATTTGAAGGTGTGTTGTTTCATTTCCACATCTGTGTACATTTCCCCATGTTCCTTCTGCTATTAATTTCTAGGTTCATTTTATTGTAGAGAAGATATTTTATATGATTTCAGTCTTTTCAAATTTATTAAGACTTATTTTGTGGCCTAACATATGGTTTATCTGGGAGAATATTCCATGTGTACTTGGGAAGAATAAATATTCTGCTCTTTTTGCATTGAATGTTCTGTATGCATCTGTTAGGTCTGGTTGGTTTATAATGTTGTCCTCTATTTCCTTATTGATCTTTTGTCTCGCTGTTCTAGTCATACTTGCTTCATATATTTTGGGGCTCTAATGTTAGATATGTCCAAGTGGTTTTTTTTAATGTTTATTTTATTTATTTTTGAGAAGCAGAGAGAGAGAGAACAGGGCAGGGAGGGGGACAAAGGGTCCAACGTGGGGTCCACGTTGACAGCAGAGAGCCCCATGTGGGGCTCGAACTCACAAATCCATGGGATCATAACCTGAGCTGAAATTGGATGCTTAACTGACTGAGCCACCCAGGTGCCCCAGATATGTCTTTGTTTTTAATTGTTGTATCTTCTTCTTTTTTTTTTTTTAATTTTTTCAACGTTTATTTATTTTTGGGACAGAGAGAGACAGAGCATGAACAGGGGAGGGGCAGAGAGAGAGGGAGACACAGAATCGGAAACAGGCTCCAGGCTCTGAGCCATCAGCCCAGAGCCTGACGCGGGGCTCGAACTCCCTGACCGCGAGATCGTGACCTGGCTGAAGTCGGACGCTTAACCGACTGTGCCACCCAGGCACCCCTGTATCTTCTTTTTAAAAAAAATTTTTTTTAACATTTATTCGTTTTTAAGAGATGGAGAAACAGAGTGTGAGCAGGGGAGGGGCAGAGAGAGAGGGAGACACAGAATCTGAAGCAGGCTCCAGACTGAGCTGTCAGCACAGAGCCCGACGCAGGGCTCGAAGTCACGAACTGTGAGATCATGACCTGAGCTGAAGTCGGGCAGTCAACCGACTGAGCCACCCAGACACCCCATTGTTGTATCTTCTTGATGGATTGACCCTTTTATCAATGTATAGAGTTCTTTGTCTTGTAAAAAATTTTGACTTAGACTCTTTTGTCTGATATTTGCATAGCCACCTCAGCTCTCTCGGTTACTGTTTTCATGGAGTAACTTTTTTCAACCTTTTAATCTTAAATCAATTGTGTCTTGAGTTCTAAAGTCTTCCATAGACTACATTTAGTTGGGCCATCCATCTGCCAACCTGTTTTTTAATTGCTGAGTTTACTTCTTTTGTTTTAATGCAATTATTGAATGGGAGGAACTTCTGCCATTTTACTACTTGTTTTCTATAATTTACCTCTTCTTTTGCTCCTTGGTTCCTCCATTACTGCTTTCTTTTGTGCTTAATTGATTTTTTTTAGTGTGCATTTTGATTCCTTTCTCATTTCTTTTTCAATATATATTTGTTGGTTATTTTCTTAGTGGTTACACGTTAAATGTGTAACAAACAAATGTAAATTAATACTAACTTGGCTTTGGGGCGCCTGGGTGGCTCAGTCAGTTAACCGTCAAATTTCAGCTCAGGTCACGATCTCATGGTTTGCCAGTTTGAGCCCTGGATCAGCCTGTCTACTGTTAGCACAAGCCCACTTCAGACCCTCTGTCTCCCTCTCTCCCTGCCCCTCCCCTGCTTGTGCCCTTCCTCTCCTTCTCTCAAAAATACATATTTTTTTTAAAAAACTTTAAAAAAAGAAAAAATTACTAACTTGGCTTCAATTATATAAAGAAATTGTATATAAAACTCTGATCCTATACAGTTCTGTTCCCCCTTTATGTTGATATGGTAACAAATTAAATTTTATACATTGTGTGCACATTAACATAGATTTATGCATTTTGCCTTTTATTATTTTTATTTTGTTTTTTTCACATGATAAGTGTACTCTTTAATTCCCATCACCTATTTCCCGAAACCTCCCACCCCCCTCCCCTCTGGTAACCATTAGATTGTTCTCTACAGTTAAGAGTCTGTTTCTTGGTTTGTCTCTTTCTTTTCCCTTTGTTCATTTGTTTTGTTTCTTAAATTCCACATATGAGTGAGACCATGTGGTATTTGTCTTGGTCTTATTTTGCTTAGCATTATACTCTTTAGCTCCATCCATGTCTTTGCAAATGGCAAGATCTCCTTCTTTTCTATGGCTGAATAATATTCCATTGTATATATATCACATCTTCTTTTTTTTTTTTTTAATTTTTTTTTTCAACGTTTATTTATTTTTGGGACAGAGAGAGACAGAGCATGAACGGGGGAGGGGCAGAGAGAGAGGGAGACACAGAATTGGAAACAGGCTCCAGGCTCCGAGCCATCAGCCCAGAGCCCGACACGGGGCTCGAACTCACGGACCGCGAGATCGTGACCTGGCTGAAGTCGGACGCTTAACCGACTGCGCCACCCAGGCGCCCCTGTATCACATCTTCTTTATCCATTCATCTATCAATGGACACTTGGGCTGCTTCCATAGTTTGGCTATTGTAAATAATGCTCCTATAGACATAGGGTTGCATGTATCCCTTTGAATTAACGTTTTCATATATTTTGGGTAGATACCCAGTAGTGCAATTCATAGGGTAAGTTTTATTTTTAATTTTTTGAGGAACCTCTGTACTGTTTTCCAAAATGGCTGCACCAATTTGCATTTCCAGCAACAGTGAAATAGGGTTTCTTTTTCTCCACATCCTTGCCAATACCTGCTGTTTCTTGTGTTACCGATTTTAGCCCTTCTGACACGTGTGAGGTGATATCTATCTCATTGTAGTTTTGGTTTGCATTTCCTTGATGGTCAGTGATGTTGAGCATCTTTGTATGTGTCTGTTAGCCAACTGTATGTCTCCTTTGGAGAAATGTCTGTTCATGTCTTCTGCCCATTTTTAATTGGATTATTTATTTTTGGGTGTTGAGTTGTATCAGTTATTTATATATTTTGGATACTAAACCTTTATTGGATATGTCATTTGCAAGTACCTTCTCCCATTCCATAGGCTGCCTTTTAGTTTTGTTGATTGTTTTCTTCACTGTGCAGAAACTTTATATTTTCACGTAGTCCCAATAGTTTGTTTCATTTTCGCTTTTGTTTCCCTTGCCTCTGGAAACATATCTAGGAAAATGTTGCTACGCTGTTGTCAGACAGATTACTGCCTGTGCTCTCTTCGAGGATTTTTATGGTTTCAGGTCTCACATTTATGTCTTTAATCCATTTTGAATTTATTTTTTGCATGGTGTAAGAAAGTGGTCCAGTTTCATTCTTTTGCATGTTGCTGTCCAGTTTTCCCAACACCATTTGTTGAAGAGACTGTCTTTTTCCCATTGGATATTCTTTCCTGCTTTGTCAAAGATTAGTTGACCATATAATTGTGGGTTTATTTCTGGGTGTTCTGTTCGATTGCATTGATCTATATGCCTACTTTTGTGTCAGTACCATACTGTTTTGATTACTACAACTTTGTAATATAACTTGAAATTGGGAATTGTGATACTTCTGGTTTTGTTTTTTTCTTTTTCAGTTTCTCTGTCTGTTCTTTTTCTGGGACTCATGTTATGCCTATTTGGTATATTTGATGATATCCTACATGTTCCTTAGTCTGCATTCATTTTTCTTCATTCCTTTTCTTTCTGCCCCTCAGACTGGATCATTTCAATTCACTTATCTTTTTTTTAAATTTAATTTAATTTAATTTTTTTTCAATATATGAAATTTATTGTCAAAATGGTTTCCATACAACACCCAGTGCTCATCCCGAAAGGTGCCCTCCCCAATACCCATCACCCACCCTCCCCTCCCTCCCACCCCCCATCAACCCTCAGTTTGTTCTCAGTTTTTAAGAGTCTCTCATGCTTTGGCTCTCTCCCACTCTAACCTCTTTTTTTTTTTTTTCCTTCCCCTCCCCCATGGGTTTCTGTCAAGTTTCTCAGGATCCACATAAGAGTGAAAACATATGGTATCTGTCTTTCTCTGTATGGCTTATTTCACTTAGCATCACACTCTCCAGTTCCATCCACGTTGCTACAAAGGACCATATTTCGTTCTTTCTCATTGCCACGTAGTATTCCATTGTGTATATAAACCACAATTTCTTTATCCATTCATCAGTTGATGGACATTTCGGCTCTTTCCATAATTTGGCTATTGTTGAGAGTGCTGCTATAAACATTGGAGTACAAGTGCCCCTATGCATCAGCACTCCTGTATCCCTTGGGTAAATTCCTAGCAGTGCTATTGCTGGGTCATAGGGTAGGTCTATTTTTAATTTTCTGAGGAACCTCCACACTGTTTTCCAGAGCGGCTGCACCAATTTGTATTCCCACCAACAGCGCAAGAGGGTTCCCGTTTCTCCACATCCTCTCCAGCATCTATAGTCTCCTGATTTGTTCATTTTGGCCACTCTGACTGGCGTGAGGTGAGTTTTGAGTTATAGTTGTTTGTTAAGTGATTTCTCTAAACTATTTTTGTAAGGACTCTATTCTTTGTGGTGTATGGCCAATGAAGTCTATGGTATATGAGCTAGGAGGCCAGCTAGTGGTTTGACAGACTTTCCTTACGTGCCTGGGACCAGAGAAAGAGAAAAAATCCTTTGCCATTCTTGAAACATCGGCTTTGTCGTGGGCACCCCTTAAAAGTTTAGCCACATTGTTTATCATTCTGCCTCGGTTTTCACTTTCAGCTTATGCAGAACCTGAAGGTGAGGCAGAAGTGCAAGCTTATGGCCTTCAATAACATTTTCTGTGTATGTACCCAGCACTGAGTACGTGTGTGGTTTTGTCAATTCCCTGGAATAGTTGGGAGCTTTAAAAAATCCATTACACCACACATAGCTCCTTTTATAACCCCTCCCTTCCCGTAAGTCTTGGCCTGTCTGTTACTTGTCCTGACTGTTGTCCCTTGCCATAGTCTGCTGTGGCAATGCTTGGGCCTTTCATGTTTTTGGCTAATTCCACTTAAACAGTTGTTCCAGTGCTGGGAACGCACTGAGTCACGTGAAACAAAGGCAAATGCTCGCACCTATCTCCAGGGGGCCACCAGACAGATGGAAATGGACAACCACAGGTCTTTGAGAGTAAGTTCTGTTGTTGCCTCTGTTACTAATATTCTGTTCCAGGTGTGTGGACTGCCATCCTCAGACCCACTGCCAATCTGGAGATTGGGAGATGACAGGCAGGCAATTTGAAATGCCATGTCTATCTCTTACCACACAGTAGCTACTTCTTTCTTCGTCCGGGCCTTCCCTGGATGTTTTATATTTTTGAGTAGATTCCAGAGTTCTGCAGAAGTTGATTCTGTTTTTGCCAGCCCATTAGTTGCTTTTGTGGAGGGATGGAGCACTGTATTCCCTATTCTGCCATTTGTGGTGCTGTCACTATCCTGTCCATTTGTTTTTATTTTTTTAATTAAAAAAAAATTTTTTTTTCAACGTTTATTTATTTTTGGGACAGAGAGAGACAGAGCATGAACGGGGGAGGGGCAGAGAGAGAGGGAGACACAGAATCAGAAACAGGCTCCAGGCTCTGAGCCATCAGCCCAGAGCCCGACGCGGGGCTCGAACTCACGGACCGCGAGATTGTGACCTGGCTGAAGTCGGACGCTTAACCGACTGCGCCACCCAGGCGCCCCTGTCCATTTGTTTTTAAAGAAAAATTACCGAGTAACTGATGTGAGTGTTCCCTTTGCCGTTTTGGAAAGCGGATCTGTTTTCTGGATAAAGAAGGTCCGTTTTCCAGGTACTTCTCTCCTCTAATGGCTGGCTGGGAATTCTGACAGGGAGGTCTTTATGAAGGCAGGGCAGGAGGGACAGGTTGCTTGGCAAGGTTTGTTTTAGGGTTGGGTAGGCCGGGAACTGGCTGTCTGGCTATGAGCCCGCTGAATGCCCAGTGAGAAGGGTATTTCTCTGAGAAGCCAATATCCAAACTAAAAGTCTTAACTTTCCCCAGGGCATTCAATTGTTTGGTTTTTTTGGTTAAAAGCCCTCTAATTTTTTTGTTTTCAAAATGCCTTTTGCTCACTGGCAAATGCCAGTAACTAGTACTCTGGGCAAAGAATTTGAGGAGGAGTATGGTGGTGGAGACTGATGCAGCTGTTCTGTCTTACGAATCTTCAATTGATTCCCCCGTTTAGATCCCCACCTCTCATTTTTGCTCCCTTCTGCACTTGCTGACTCAGAGCCCAGAGTATCTCCAGGGTCCTGCCAAGCGGGCTGGCTTCCATCTCCTCTGAGGTTCCTCATAACATATTCTAGACTGTGCTCTCATCCATGTGTTTCACCTGCCAACTTGCTCACATCCACTTCCCCTCTCACTGAAATGTGTTGGAATCTCTTTTGTTGGCCATACCTTCACCTTTACCTCATTCTTTTTCGTGTTAGAGGTTTATTCTGTTATATACTGCTGCACTTTTTACTTGACTGGACTCTGGGAGGGATTGTGAGGATGCGCCTGGTCCAACATCTTGAACTGGTGTCAACAGAGAGCTTTGGGCACCTTCTCGGTCCCGGGTACTATGCTAGGTGCTAATGGTGGACAAATGAGTGAAACTTATTTCCTGGTGCCAAGAAGCTCATAGTCTACTTATGGATATGGTTCTATGCAACAGATATTAAGACGAGGCTTTTCCCCTTTCAGTTTTGGGTGAGAATTCAAAGCTGAAAACAAAAGGAGCGCATATTCTAAAGAGAGGTGACATACCTTCTGTATAGAATTTGCTAAAGGATGATTTCCAAAATATGATCTGTTGCCCCTGAGGCTATTATTTGCCCCAAAGGTATATAACGAGAAGTTCGGGGACTGATATTGAGAGGAAGGTGATAGAGAAGATGGTTTTGAAGAGAGTTGTGAGAACGCCTTGGAGTTTCTGCTCATGGGAGAGTGAAGGAGACACTTTCCACCCACTTAAGTGGAAATGGGGCTACAAGAGAACACCTCCAAGGGCTTGATGTGTATTCCCTGGGGATTGACATTTGCAGGGACTGGCAACTGAGTCACATCTGAAAACAGAGTCTTAAGGTGAGAGAGGCTCCAGCTACAGCAGCCTGTGACAACGGAGGGGAGAGAGAGGGCTGCATATATGGGGAGCTATACTTCTACCAGCGCACGGGCAAAGCTATCTGTTTGCCAGGGGCCAGAAGGAGTCGCCATGGTGGGAAGTTAGAGTCTGGTCATCTTATAAGGGATATACTCTAGGAAGATTGCTCAGAGGTGTGAAGTGACCCTAAGAGAGGAAGAGACCGATAGAAACCAGGGACAGGCATTGAAAGAGGACAGCCGGCGTAGGTATTGCCCAAGTCAAGGAAACTGCAGGTGAGAGGTCCCCAGTGACGGGAGAGTCCCAAGTAACACTCCAGAGACAGTGTCAGCTTCGGACATCTGTGGCACTTTCCGGTGCCAGGTGAAAAGAGGACCAGTAAAGGAAAGCTTCTTTTGAGTCTTCCTTCCGGTCCTTTCCTGGGCTTCGGCCCTAGAGGCAGGGTTTGAGGCAGCACGGTGATCGGGGAAGGAAAGGATAGAAGAGAAAATGGATGAGGGGGAAGCCAACCACACTCCTTACCCTTCCCACACTGTGAGTCTCCTCGCTGAGCTGAGGGAGGGGAGAGGCTTGGAAATAGGTAATGGATTAAAGCTGTGATATATTAGACTGGACCCGGAATTTTTAATGCCTAAAAAACAAAACCATTTTTTAATATCTGGGAGTGACTGAAAAAGGTATGAGTTCTGTCTGAAATTTCATGCAGGGGTGGGGAAACACGATTCCGCAGAGCTTCTGGTGCGAAGCACTCGTGTGAAAGAATTATATTGCTTTCTGCTTACACCCTACTGTGTCTAGCTCATTCAACAAACTAGTTGATATAAGTGCCACACTGTACGTATAGTCAAGGTTCAGTGAGTAGCATCACATAGGAGAAAGTAATAAACTCTTCCCAGGGAGGCCAGGAAAGGCCTGACACCTTCTCTCAGAGGAGTTAGTGCTTGAGCTGGATTTTAAAAACCAAGAAGAAATTTGCCAGGTAAGGATGCGGGTGGGAGGACATTCCAGGAAAAGGGAACAGTGTGTGCAAAGGTAGGTGTTATATGGGCAAGTGAATGTACTTTGGTGATTTGGAATCATTGTAGTGTAAACCACCGTTGGATAAGGGAGGGAGGCGGGATAACATTTAGGAAAGCAGGGATGGGCAGCTATAAGTCTTTTAGTACAAAACCATGTAAGGACTTATAGGGGCCAAGGCAGGCAGCCCCAAGATGGGCCACTTTGGCATATTGATTGTTTTAAATAAAAGTTACTTAACGTTAGAGGCAGTTAGTTAGGTTCTAACAGGATCCCTGGAGGCCAGCAAAGAGGAAGTCAAGGCCAGCTATCAGGAAAGTAAGGGGGGCTGTCCTGGCAGCACCTCACAAGAAGCTGGATCCAACCAGACAGGCTCAAGATGGCAGGTGTCATGACAGGAAGCCCTTGACCAAATAAGGGAGAAAAGGCGCGAAACCCTGCTTCCAAGAAATCCCTGCCCCAAGTAATGCATATTCTACCCTCTAGTTAACCACAGGCAATAAAAGATGGAAACCCAAACCCCACTGCTGGCAGCTCTCTCTTGAGCTCACCTGCTCTCACGTCTCAAGAGTGTACTTTTGCTTTAATAAACTCCCCTGCTTGTGTTGCTCATCTACTGTGTTGTGTCCATCCCTGAATTCTTCCTCATGACGAAACCAAGAACCTTCAGCGACATCTTTGGGATGGGCTGGGTCACGGCCCCAGGGACTGGGGTCTCCCCAGTTCACCTGGCAACATTAAGAGACAGCCTGTTGAAGAAGGACTCACAGACCCTCCTCTGTCCCCCTGAAAGCAGGAAATAAATCTCTCAATGTGAAAGGTCCCCTTTCTGTGCCAGAGATAAAGACATCCTTATTACCAGAGAGGGGAAATTTAGAGTCAAGAAGGCTGTAGAAAGAATCCTTGATATTTTTTTTACTAATTTACTAACCTAGCCCAAATTCTGTTTAGAATTCCTTACCAGTTGAAGCTCCCAGTTTTCTTTGTCCTGTCAATTCCTCACAATATATTATCTCTTTGTCTGGAAAGTATAAAAATTGTCTGCCTTGGTCATTTTTTTAATTAAAAAAATTTTAATGTTTATTTATGAGAGAGCGAGCGAGCACACGAGTGAGCAGAGGAGGGGCCGAGAGAGAGGGAGACATGGAATCCGAAGCAGGCTCCAGGCTCTGAGCTGTCAACACAGAGCCCAACATGGGGCTCGAACTTGTGAACCGTGAGATCATGACCTGAGCTGAAGCTGGACACTTAACTGACTGAGCCACCCAGATGCCCCTTGGTCATTTCTTTAGGTCTCAATTTCCTAATTGGGCTTCTGTGCACGTGTAATAAACCTTCGTGTTTTTTTTTTTTCTCCTGTTAACCTGTCTCCTGTTAATTGAATTCTTATTCCAGTTGGAAGACCTTGAGGGTAAAGAAGAATTTTTCCTTCCCTTCAGACTCCTTAAAGAGAACTTCTTCTAAGGCAATGATTTTTTTTTTTTTCGTTTAGTAAGTGCTATGCCCAGTGTGGGGCTTGAACTCACGACCCTGAGATCAAGAGTGGAATACTCTACCAACTGAGCCAGCGAGGAGCCTTATGGCAGTGATTCTTAACCTGGCATTCACAAACAAAATTCATGGGGGTCTGTGAACTTGGAAGGGAAAACAGTTATATCTCTGAAATTTAGCATTCCTCCCAATTATAAATATAGGAAACAAACCACAATGGTAGTAGCAATGTCTGTGACTCTGTCATGGATAGAAATCACGGATATTTTTGTATCACATTGCAATTTTATTCAGATGTCTCAAAATATTATTTACTTGTTCACTATTTGAATTATTGTGGCGTTAGACTTGCTGCCTGATCGTTTATTTAATGTGTTAATAAAAAGCAGCCATATTACCATGTAAAATTTGTGTTAAAAGTAGTTTGATAACTTATTTCAATGTAATTGGTTTCCTTTGTAATCTGATGCATTTTATTTTATACATTTAAGAACATTATTCTGGGAAAGGGTTCATGGAGTTCAACAGACTGCCAAAGGCATACATGGCACACAAAAAGGTCAAGAGCTCCTGCTTAAGGAAAAGAGAAGCACTCAAATTTGCATCCTTGTCCATTTACATGTGAGACTGAGTAGCATAGGGGTGGAAAAATAACCCTTCTAGGTTCTTCGCTGAGGCTCCACTGTAGTAAAAGACAGGTTAACAGGAGAAAAACATTAAGTTTAATAATATATGTATTCTATCTATCTATCTATCTATCTATCTATCTATCTATCTATCTAATCTTGCATACATGGGACATAGCCAGGAATATCGACTAACTCCCTGAAACGGCCCAAGCCAACATTTTACTTATTTTTATTTTTATTTTTTTCAGGTGAACATTTTAAATGTTTAAAAAGCTAAAGACAAAAGTAGATGTTGGGGGTTGTTGGGGAGACCAGTTTTGGGAGGTTACCAGGAAGATCACAGTAAATGAGGGTCTGGTTGGTTTGCACATTTAAGTCTTTGCCTTCTCCACTGATCAGAGTTTCTAGAATTGAGTAATCCTCCTCTTGCTGGTACAGAGAGGGAGACAGTTTTACAATGAAAGATTTCCTTTATAAATGTAAATTTCCCTCACAAAATGGTAATTTCTACTCGGTTTTCAGAGTTTCTCCTGTGTCTATTTCTTAAAAATAACCAGGTGAAAATAATCCTTATGCCAAAGATGCATGTTTTGTTTTCTTTTCTTTTTTAAATATACATGTAGTTAGTTTATTTTGTTTGTTTGTCTTAATTACAAAGGACATTCTATTTTATTTTTTTCTTCCAAGATTTTATTTAAATTCAAGTTAGTTAACATATAATGTAGCATTGGTTTCAGGAATAGAATTTAGTGATTCATCACTTACATAGAACACCCAGTGCTCATCGCAACAAGTGCCCTCCTTAATGCCCATCACCCATTTAGCCCATCCCTCCACCTCCCCTCCAGCAACCTTCAGTTTGTTCTCTATAGTTAAGACTTTCTTATGGTTTGCCTCCCTCTCTGTTTTTATCTTCTTTTATTTTTCCTTCCCTTCCCCTGTGTTCATCTGTTTTGTTTCTTAAGTTCCACATATGAGTGAAATAATATGGTATTTGTCTTTCTCCGAGTGACTTATTTTGCCTAGCATAATACACTCTGGTTCCATCCATGTCATTACAAATGGCAAGATTTTATTCTTTTTGATGGCTGAGTAACATTCCATTGTGTGTGTGTGTGTGTGTGTGTGTGTGTGTGTGTGTGTGTGTTACCACATTTTCTTTATCCATTCATCAGTCAATAGACATTTAGGGTCTTTCCATGGTTTGCCTATTGTTGATAGTGCTGCTATAAACATTGGGGTGCATGTGCCCAGATTTGAATCAGTATTTTTGTATCCTTTGGATAAATACCTAGTAGTGCAATTGCTGGGCCATAGGGTAGTTCTATTTTTAATTTTTTGAGGACTCTGTATTGTTTTCCAGAGTGGTTGTACCATTTTGCATTCCCACCAACAGTGTAAGAGGGTTCCCCTTTGTCTGCATCCTCACCAACATGTTGTTTCCTGAGTTGTTAATTTTGGCCATTCTGACAGGGGTGAGGCGGTATCTCATTGTGGTTTTGATTTGTATCTCCCTGATGATGAATGATGTGGAGCATTTTTTCATTTGTCTGTTAGCCATTTGTATGCCTTCTTTGGAGAAATGTCTGTTCATGTCTTCTACCCATTTCTTAAAAAAATTTTTTTAATGTTTATTTGTTTTTGAGAGAGAGAGAGAGAGACAGTGCACGTGGGGGAGGGGCAGAGGGAGAGGGAGACCCAGAATCCGAAGCAGGCTCCAGGCTCTGAGCTGTCAGCACCAAGCCCGACGCAGGGCTCGAACCCACGAACCATGAGATCATGACCTGAGCTAAAGTTTGGCACTTAACCAACTGAGGCTCCCATGCACCCCTCTACCCGTTTCTTAACTGGATTATTTATTTTTGGTGTTCAGTAAGTTCTTTATAGATTTTGGCTACTAGCCCTTTATCTGATATGTCATTTGCAAATATCTTCTCCCATTCTATAGATTGCCTTTTAGTTTTGTTGATTCTTTCCTTTGCTCTGCAGAAACTTTTATCTTGAGGAAGTCCCAGTAGTTCATTTTTACTTTTGTTTCCCTTGCAAAAAGGCGTATTTTGGAGTGGCAAATTCTGCTCTCTTCCAGTAGTCTATGATGAAAGTGATATCTGCATGCTCCCAATAAGAATGATGAGGCTTTAGGGGCGCCTGTGTGGCTCAGTCAGCTAAGCATCCAACTTTGGCTCAGGTCTTGGTCTTGTGGTTCATGAGTTCGAGCTCTGCATCAGGCTTTGTGCTGGCTGCTCAGAGCCTGGAGCCTGCTTCGGATTCTGGGTCTCCCTCTCTCTCTGCCCCTGTCCCGCTTGCACTCTGTCTCTCTCAAAATAATAAATAAATGTTAAAAAATTAAAAGAAAAGAATGAGACTTTAGTTCACTTATACTACCCACGCTTCCATCTTTCACTAAAAAAGATAATAGCAGCCTCCTTCTCCATTTGTCCTGAGAGCACCCTACAGAGCAGACACCTCGAGGTTTCAGTGCTTTAACTTCAGTGATACATTGAGGAGTCCGGTGGTGTAGCTGGGGCTCTGGGGTGCAAGAGCATCTGGCTCCAGGGGTCCTAAACAAACCAGACTTGACCACTCCAAAATCCAAAGGCCGAGAGACCAGTGCTGGGGAAACAAGAAAGGAATTTATTTCAGAGAGGCCAACACTGGGAAGACAGCGGACTAACATCTCAAAGACTGTCTCCAAGGTGCTGAAAATACTTCCAGGTTTATATAAGGAAAATATGGGACAGAGGTCGGTGGGTATATGTAGAGGTCGGTGGGTATATATGTACATATACCTGCAGGAAAGGTCAGGTCGATCATTGTCTTGGGGTCAGTCACTCATTGCTTGAGGGGGTAGTTTTGGTTCCGATCAGGGGATGCTTTGCCTGCAGGTTTTTTGTTGTTGTTGTTGTTGTTGTTGTTGTTGTTGTTGTTGTTTGCCTGAATTAAGAGATAAGCCGGAAAGAACTTAATCAGGACAAACTGAGGTCCAAATGGAGGTAGCTGAAGTCCTCTTTCAGTAGGCAATAGCAGAAGATGCCTGGTGGAGGACAGTGGTGCCTGGCTGATGCCATGATGCCCAGCAGAGAGAGTGGGCAGGGGAGGTGGAAATAGAAGTCATTTGTGCTCACAGGTCATATCCACTCCCCAGGAGCACCTGGAAACACTCTGGAGGGCCCTTAATCAAAGAAACTGGGGTTGGGGTGCACTGAACGGAAGAACCAGAAAAATGTGGTGTTTATCTTTAACAGGACCGCCAGTATCCACAGACTAGAGAGACCTGAAGAAATTTGGGTTCCAAAGCAATTTGTTGTGGGAAAGAGAGCCATCATATTGGCTTTTTTATTAGTTTTTAATATAAAAGATAAGAAACCAAGTGAACTCTCCTTTTTGTGTTCAGTATCCCATTAGCTGAACATCCTCTACGTGTGTTTACAGAAATATTTTATGACCTGCGAATAACTTCAAAGGCTGAGAGCATATTTCCCCCAGCATTTGCTTTAGAACTCATCAGAGTAATCAGTTCCCAGCTTCTAGAACAAATCTTAGTTTTCTTGGACAGCAGTATCATCCGTCACTCACTGGTATATTTTTGAATGGAAAAAGTGCCAGGTGTTTCGACTTCATCCCCAACAGGTTTACCATCAAGTTTACAAATAGTCCACTGTTGGTTTACAAGGTTTGTTTTTATTTATTTTGGTTTGTTTGTTTTATGCATATCAAAGGAATTCTATAACCCCTTGGGTGGAGATGTGCCACTGTAAATGTTGCTATCCTGTGACAAAAAATGCCGAGTTTACCATCAGCTGTGTCCACTGAGATTTATCAACCGTAAATTGAGGATCCTTGCATTAAAAATGCAGGGTATTCTTTAAAGTAGGCCATGGTATTAAGTGAAATGATATGTGACAAGTGCTTAGAACGGTATTTATTGACGCAGAGCAAGTGCTTGATAAATGTTAGCCATTGTCATCACCGCCACCGCCACCATCATCGTTCCGCCCAATGAGTGTGGATTGAATAGTAGTCCTTAGGCTGCTGTCCTGTATGGAGCATTGTATGTGAGCAGAGGGGCAGAGGAAAGGAGGAATTAGGCAAAGAAAGTCTTCTCGCCTAGATGCGTGCTCGCACATATGGTCACATTTCAATGGAAAAGGAGATACGCTGAGGGTTCCGTTAGGTATGGGCTTCATTGGTTTAGGAGAACATTTACCAAAACTTTTTCTGTGGAAAATTAGTCCTGCAAGACCCCTTGGAGGGTTGCAATGTCCTTTAGCACATTTAAGTAAGAAGTCCCTCTGAAAAAAAAGCAATTTAATCTTTGAAACTCAGTTTGACAAAGGTCCTTGGCTACATAACTCCTCTTTCTTGTAACACTTATTAATATCCCCAGGCACTAGTGTTCTGTATGTAGTAGGGTGTTGTGAGATAATTGTACTTTTTCCTCTTTAAAGAAATGACCTGTCAGTCACTCTCCACGAGGGCCGTCGGAAGGGCTTCCTGGAGTAGGTCTTCAAGAGGCCATGTCAGTCATGAAGATGTTCACCAGACAGAAAGTCTGGAGCAGAAGTCCAAGGAGGAAACAGACTTACATGTCCAACCCCTTTGTCCTGAGATCTGGAGTCAGGAGGATCTATCGAGGTAGAGAAGAGTGGCCCTCTTCAAGGCCTAATGACAGGAAGGGATAATTGGACTCATAAAATAAAGTTACCAACAATTTTTTTAATGTTTATTTTTTTGAGAGAGAGAGAGAGAGAGAGCGAGCGCATGAGCAGGGGAGGGGCAGAGAGAGAGGGAGACGCAGAATCCGAAGCAGGCTCCAGGCTTCCAGCTGCCAACACGGAGCCTGACGCAGGGCTCAAACTCTTGAACCGTGAGATCATGACCTGAGCTGAAGTCGGATACTCAACCGACTGAGCCACCCAGGCACCCTTAAAGTTACCAACAATTTGGGGCCCCTGGGTGGCGCAGTCGGTTAAGCGTCCGACTTCAGCCAGGTCGCGATCTCGCGGTCTGTGAGTTCGAGCCCCGCGTCAGGCTCTGGGCTGATGGCTC
>NW_024420442.1:7047596-7183213 GCF_014898765.1 Herpailurus yagouaroundi
TGCGGTCTGTGAGTTCGAGCCCCGCGTCAGGCTCTGGGCTGATGGCTCAGAGCCTGGAGCCTGTTTCCGATTCTGTGTCTCCCTCTCTCTCTGCTCCTCCCCCATTCATGCTCTGTCTCTCTCTGTCCCAAAAATAAATAAATGTTGAAAAAAAAAAGAAAAGAGTCTGATTTTCTAAAAAAAAAAAAAAAAAAAAAAAAAGTTACCAACAATTTTAAGAGAGGGTGGTCTGGTGGCCTGGTCCTGGCAGTAAGAGGAACAAACAGGATGGTCAGCAATCAGTGTAAAATGAGCATGCAGGGCCCCTCGTTCAAAAATTATTAAGGGTTTAGGGGCGCCTGGGTGGCTCAGTCGGTTGAGCCGCCGACTTCAGCTCAGGTCATGATCTTGTGGTCAGTGAGTTAAAGCCCCGCGTCAGGCTCTGTGCTGACAGCTCAGAGCCTGGAGCCTGTTTCAGATTCTGTGTCTCCCTCTCTCTGACCCTCCCCCGTTCATGCTCTGTCTCTCTTTGTCTCAAAAATAAATAAACACTAAAAAAAAAAAACATTAAAAAAATTATTAAGGGTTTAAAGACAACAACAGCACAGCGTGAAACCAAGGGTGGGGCCCGCCTAAGCATGGGCCCCTGTGCAACTGCTCAGCTCATACACCCGTGAAGCCAGCTCTGGACGGTGGTCTTGGTTTTCAGAGTCTGTGCACAAGAGAACTGTTCTTGCCTTGGCTCTTCTAGGGCTGTCTTACTCCCTGAGGAAGTCACTGGGTGTGAAATGAGATTGCTGGTCACTAAGAGCTGTAAAGAGATCCATCCAGATCAGTTTCTTTATTTTCTACGGCTGCTCTAACAAGTTATATGGACTCAGTGGCTGAAAACCACACCAATTTATTACCAGAAGTTTGAAAGTGGTCTCGCAGGGCTAACATCAAGGTATTGGCAGGGCCAGTTCTTCCTGAAGCCTGTAGGAGGGGATCCATGTCCTTGCCTTTCCCGGCTTCTAGAGCTTCCCTGTCTTCCTTAGCTTGTGGTTCCCTTCCTCCTCCATCTTGAATGCCAGAGATGGGTCATTTTTCTGATCATCGTTCTGTAGTCATCTGTCCCTCCGACTCTACTCTTCTGCCTCCTGTTTCCACTTTTAAGCACATGAGGAATAATCCAGGATATTCGCGCTATCGGCTGATTAGCAACCTTAATTTCGTCTGCAACACGAATTGCCCCTTTCCAGGTAATCTATCATATTCCCTATTAGGTTTCAAGGATTAGGACGTCTTTGGTGGATGTGATGAAGGCTGTCATATGCTCTTTCTCAATCAGTATCCACCCACCAGAGATAACCAGTAATCTGACGTCTAGCACTGTATCAGTTTTATCTATTACAAACCACTCTAAAACATAGTGGCTTCAAATAGCAACCATTTTATTTGCTCATAATTCTGTGGGTCAGGAATTTAGGCTGAGCTCAGCTGGGCAATTCTGCTCATCTCACCTGTGATCACTCGTGTGATTACAGTCATTTGGCAGCTTGACTGGGGCTGGATGGTCCAGGATAGTTTCATACATATGTCTGGGGGTTGGTGCTGGCTGTCAGCTGGGCCCCTCTTTCTCCGTCTGGGTATTTAATCCTCTAAGAGGTAAGACTGGGCTCCTTACGTGGACCTCTCAGGGCAGCAAGAAGGCCACAACAAATTGTCCAGAAGTTGCACAATGTCACCTCCACTGCATTCTTTGGTCCAAGCAAGTCACAAGGCCATCCTAGATTCCAGAAGTGGAGAAATAAACTCCGCCTACTGATGGCAGGAGCTGCAAAACAAAACAAAACAAAAAAAACTTGTGGCCATTTTCCACCGCATTACCATCTGTTAATTTGGCCTGTTCTTGAACTTCATATAAGTATGAAAGTACTCTTATTTCTGGCTTCTTTTATTCAACATTTTGTATGAGAAATTCAACCATGCTTTTGTGGGTGGCAGTAGAGTGTTCTTTTTTATTGCTGCTGTTGATATTCTATTGTATGAACATACCACAACTTATTTATTCATTCTACCATTGGTGCATATTCGACTTGTTTCTAGTTTCCGGCTGTTATAAATAATGCTGCTATTCTTGTGGATGTCTTTTATTTTTTAAATTTTAAAAAATTATTTATTTTGAGAGAGAGAGAGAGAGAGAGAGAGAGAGAGAGAGAGAGACGGAGGATGAGTGGGGGAGGGGCAGAGAGAGAGGGAGACACAGAATCCAAAGCAGGCTCCAGGCTCTGAGCTGTCAGCACAGATGCGGGGCTCAAACTCATAAACCGTGACATCATGACCTGTGTTTTCACATGGACTTCTCCTCTGGGTCTTCTTTTCTGCTTGTTCATTCTCTTCTTTTTTATTTTTTAAATTCTTTTTAATGTTTTTTTAAATTTATTTTTGCGAGAGAGACAGAGACAGAGAGACAGAGTGTGGGCAGGGGAGGGGCAGAGAGAGAGGGAGACACAGAATCCAAAGCAGGCTCCAGGCTTTGAGCCATTGGCACAGAGCCAGACATGGGGCTTGAACCCATGAACCGTGAGATCATGACCTGAGCTGAAGTCGGATGCTTAACTAACTGAGCCACTGGGGCGTCCATCTTGTGCATGTCTTTTAAAGGACATATGTACTCAATTATCTTGGGTATGTATCTAGGAATAGAATTGCTGGGTCAGAGGGTAGGCTGGTATTAAGCTTTAGAAGATACTGCCCAATAGCTTCCAGAAGTGATTGCACTGATTTACACACCCATAAGCATTGAAGATTCATAACATGGTAAGGAATTACCGTGTCAAAAAATGAAGGGAAAATGGTAAAGAGCATGAAGCTATTAACAGACAATATAGAATTTAAGGTAAAATCATTATTAGAGATGCAAAAGAAATCTTCATACAAATAAAATTTTCTTTTTTTTTTTACAAATAAATGTTTCAATTCACCAAGAGATATAACAATTAAAAATGTTTATGTTCCTAATAACATAGCCTCAAAATTTAAAAATTTTTAAGTGTTTATTTACTTTCGAAAGAGAGAGAGAGAGAGAGACAGAGCATGAGTGGGGGAGGGGAAGAGGGCGAGAAATCCAGACACAGGATCCGAAGCAGGCTTCAGGCTCTGAGCTGTCAGCACAGAGCCCGATGTGGTGCTTGAACTCACGAACTATGCGATCATGACTTGAGCTGAAGTCAGACTCTCAGCCAGCTGAGCCTCCAGGTGCCCCAAGCCTCAAAATTTAAAAGCAAACACTAAGAGTACTACAAGGAGAATCAAACCCACAATCATAGTGGTAGATTTCAACACTATTTCAACACTGTTTTGTTGACAAAACAGGCAGAACAAAACCCCTTTCTCTCTTTATCTCTCTGTGCATGTATATATATATTTATAAATATGATTTGGACAGAGCAATGAATAAATGTGTCTTTAGTAAAATTTTAATTGTGGAATAAGTTTAAATATATTAAAAAGTTGCCAAGATAGGACAGAGAGTTCTCATATCCTCTTCATCAAGGTACCCCTAATATGAACATCTTTTTTTTTTTTTTTTGAGAGAGAGGGTACAAGTGAATGAGAGGCGGAGAGAAAGAGTGCAAATCCCACGTGGGGCAGAGAGAGAGAGAGAGAGAGAGAGAGAAGCAGGGTTCACCTAAAGTGGGGCTCAAGCTCACCCATAGCGGAACTCGACCTCATTAACCATAAGATCATGATCTGAGCCGAAGTCAGACGCTTAACCGACTGAGCCACCCAGGTGCCCAATATGAACATTTTAACTAACCACAGTACATTTGTAAAGACTAAGAAATTAACATTGGTACATTCACTGTTAATGTGCAGAATTTATTAAGATTTCACTAAGCTTTCCACTAATGTCCTTTTTCATTTGCAGTGTCCAGTCTAGAATAACACATTACATTTAGTTGTCATATCTCCTTAGTCTCCTCCAATATGTCACAATTTGTCAGTCTTTGTATTTCATGACCTTGCTAATTTTGAAAATCAGGTATTTTGTAGAATGTCCCTCAATCTGAGTTTGTTTGATGTGATGTTTTCTCATGATTGAAAACTTGATTTCTCTGGGGTTATGAGTTTTTGGAAAGAATAGCATCGAAGTGAAGTACACATCTCATTGCATCATATCAGAGGGTGTGTGATTTCACTATGACTTATCTCTGGTGATGTTAATTCTGATTACTTTGTTAAATTACTCTCTTCTGGGTCTTTTCACTGTGAAGTTACTATTTTCCCCTTTCCACACTCTATTCTTTGGAATTGAGCCATTAAGTCAAAGCCCACATTCAAGCAGTGGAGAATTATGCTCTCCCTCCTTTAGGGTAGAGTATCTACATAATGTATTTCAAAATCTTTTACGTGGGAGATTTGTCCCTTCTCCCCCATTTATATATTTATTCAATAATTTATTTATATCAGTATGGACTCATGCAAAGTGGAAAATGCAAGTTTGAAAAGAGGTGATACTATTTACTGCAGAGATAATACTATATTGTTTGTGAATAAATACATATTTATAAATGCATCCACAAGAACATATACACGAATCTCGGGTTACTTCTGGAAAGAGAAGGAGGAAGCAAAACAGGGAGAAAATGTGATAGAGGAGAGCTTTAAAAATTTCTTAAATGTCTTCAAAGGATCTAAAGCAGGTATGCAAGGTGTTCACAAAAGTTTTAAATTGACCACTTCCTAGTTGTGTGGGCTTGGGCAAATTACTTAAATTTAGGAGCCCCAGTATCTTCATTTGTAAAAGGGGATAATAATTATAACTATAATTCATGGAGTTGTTTTGAGGATTAAATGAGGTAATACAGGGGCATCTGGGTGGCTCAGTCAGTTAGTCTGACTTTGGCTCAGGTCATGATCTCACGACTTGTGAGTTTGAGCCCCAAATCAGTCTCTGTGCTAACAGCTCAGAGCCTGGAGCCTGCTTCAGATTCTGTGTCTCCCTCTCTCTCTGCCCCACCCCCACTCACGCTGTGTGTGTGTGTGTGTGTGTGTGTGTGTGTCTGTCTGTCTGTCTGTCTCAAAAATAAATGAACATTAAATTTTTAAAAATTTAAATGAGGTAATACATATAATTTGTTTTTGCATAGTCACCATGTGAACATTCCTTAAAACACATCTATTATTCTGACTGACCAGCAAGAAAGTATCAAAAGCATTGTTCAGCTGTGGGTGAGTAGGCACAAATGGAAACAGGTGCATTCCAGAGATAGGACATAGCGCACTTCAAAGCAGTAGCACCCGTAGGGGCCCAGGGCAGGCTGCCCCAAAATGTGCCACATGACATATTGACTATTTTGAATTAAGGCTACTTTTTAAATAACTTTTCGAATGTCTATTTTTGAGAGACAGAGCATGAGTAGGGGAGGGGCAGAGAGAGGGAGACACAGAATCTGAAACAGGCTCCGAATTCTGAACTGTCAGCACAGAACCTGACACGGGGGCTTGAACTCACAAACCGGGAGATTGTGACAGGAACTGAAGTTGGACGCTTAACCGACTGAGCCACCCAGGCGCCCCTGAATTAAGGCTACTTAAAAAATAGCCTACACAAGAACGACACTCAGAACCTCCTCTTTCTCCTTGAAAGCGGGACATAAATCTCTCAGGTGACAGGTCCCCTCCCGACACCAGGAAGTAGAGACTTTTTTTTTTTAATGTAATTTATTGTCAAGTTAGCTAACATACAGTGTATACAGTGTCCTCTTGGCTTTGGGAATAGATTGCCATGATTCATCGCTTACATGTAACACCCAGTGAGCATCCCAAGTGCCCTCTGCAATGCCCATCACCCATTTTCCCCTTCCCCCCTGCACCCTCCATTAACCCTCAGTTTGTTCTCTGTATTTAAGAGTCTCTTTAAGGTTTATCACCAGAGGGAGGGAATCTAGAGGAGAAGTCTATATAAACAAACCTTGTTACTTTTTACTAATTTGCTACTTTAGCCCACATTCCATTTAAAATTCATTACTCATTCAAGCTCCTGAACACACGTCTTCTCTGTCCTGTCAATTCGTCACAGATTTAATGTCTCTTTGTCTAAAATGGATAAAACCTTCCTGCCTTGGTCATTTCTTTGGGTCTCAATGCTTTGGGTGTCAATTTCATTGTTGGGTCTCCATGCACATGTAATGAAACTTTGCTTTTTTTTCTCCTGTTGATCTGTCTCATGTCAGTTTAATTCTTAGTCCAGCTAGAAGAAGCATAGAGGAACATTCCTCCCCTTCACATCTCTGATGAGGGCACAGTCTGAGCACGCCCTTGGGCAGAGAGAACAGGGGAGCAATGTCTGCTCTGTTGGGTACAGGGTCTGTTTCCCCTGCAGGGTTTGTACGACTCTGTGCTTACGAGGGTGGTTTGCAATGAGCGGCCTCACCTAGCGCAAGGCACTGTATGATCTAGCTTCTTCCAAACTCTGGTCCCAAATTTTCAGAGAATGGGGTGACACCTCCGGAGGGCGGTCAGTTGTCTTCTTCTCCACTGCCTTGTGAGAACAGGACAACAGTGGGGTGTGGAACCCAGGCGTTGGCAGGCTTTGTGAAATCACCCTTCTCTCTTCTCAGCCTTGAGGCAGGTCTGGAAGGATAACTGATTTCTCTATCAGTGGCTTTACAGGACTGTCCTTTTCAAGTTAGGAAGACTTGCATAAAGTCCTACTCGCTTTCCCTGTTCCTTTCTAATAGCAAAATGTAGTCAACTGAGCAAGGCTAAAAAAGATTATGGAAAAATCACAGGGATGCCTTAAGTGACATTTCAAAAAGAGGCTGTGGGATGGTGTGGGCTTGGGCTCATCCATACCACCCTCGCTGGTGAAAAACAGAAGTTGACCTTACCTCTTCCTGTTTATTCAATCATCAGCTATCACCTGTTGACCTTTAGGTATCCAGTGCCCTTGAAAGTCTCCTCCTTGCCATCAGATCAAAACCAGAACAGTAGTCATTTTACACTGTGGCCTACATGCACTTATATTAATGATATACATGTATTTTGGAGGTGGTGGTATCGGTAAGCTATTTCTAAGAACTGCTGGGGCAAAAGGACCTATCAATTTCCTCCAAGTGTAGCCCAGTGATTTTTCTCAAAGGCAGTGTCCCCATTCTTTCTGTACCAGTCAGTCTATGCCTGACCTGAGAGAGACAGCTGCTCACAGATCTGCCACCCTGTTGGTTCTTCCCCTTCTGCTTCAGCCCCTACCTTCTGCCCCACTTTCAGACTCTCGGGTCCTAGGGGATTAAGAGTCCATAGTCTTCGTTTCACACCAAGACACTTGGCTGATGACTCACCTGTCCTCGCCCTCCCTTCCAAGTGTGGTGATCCAAGCATGACTTGCCAGCCAGTTAGTCCCCTGGAGCTCAATGTCCCAGAGTCCCCATCACTTCCTTGAGTTTTCCAGGGCACCCTGGAATGCGAGCAGATGTCAGAGCTCGTGTGTATGGGTGTGTTTGTAATGGAAGTGGGGGTGGAAGGACTTAAAGTTGCGAATGACGCCAGTGAAAATGTTCAGCGGTGATGTTACTTACGGATACTTGAGAACGAACAAGAAGAAAGGAAATACAAAAATCCAGTTTGTCTGCATAGAATACATTTATGAGATCTGCTTACTCTTCGTGGCTGATTTTACCATACGTACGGTAATAACTACGAAATGTTGTCAATATGGGTTAGATAAAATTGTACGTTAGAATTACTTGCAATGTGACACTGTGTTCAGCTCTGCTCACACTGTGTTGATTATCTACTATGGTTTCCTACCCCTGTATTCTGCTCATGTGGGAAAAAAAAATTCAGGAAATGTCTCTAGTATTTCTGAGGTTAGCTGCCCAGGTGCCTCCTCTTTTCCCTTTTGGCATCTGCTGGGCAGCTATATTGCAGAGGTCACTGTGGGTACAAAGTGGCAGAAAAGAAAGCAAATGTAATAAAAGGTGTAAATTTTCCTAAAGCAGTATAAAACTGTTCCTCAGTACTCAGCACATATAGCTTATATTTACTGTATATGCTTTTTCTCTATTCTATTTACCACCTTTGATTCTTAGGAGATTAAATCTGCACAAGCGTAGATACATACTAATATGATGAATTTTAAATGTTATTTTCCTTCCTTTATCATCAATGATTATCATTTAGAGTTGTTATGAAGCCTTTGTGACAGAGGTTATACTAAAATTGAAAGTATATGAACTTACTGAAAATCATGTAAAAATTAGCTATGTTTTTAATGTGGTTTCTCAGATTGATTAATTTATGCAATTGAATTGTTCTACTCTCTTGTAAACATATATTCACACTTTGCAAACTTGCACACCTGCAAAGTAAAGTGTGGTGGCATTTGCGATATTATCATTGTTTCATCAAGGATGATAGGTTACTTTTTTTTTATTTTAGAGAGAGTGAGAGAGTGCTTGTGCAAGCAGGGGAGAGGCAGAGGGAGAAAGAGAGAGAGAAAGGATCTTAAGCAGGCTCCATGCTCAGTGTCGAGCCTGATGTGGGACTCGATCCCACGATCCTGGGACTATGACTTGAGCCAAAACCGGGACTTGGATGCTCAACCAACTGAGCCACCCAAGTGCCCCTCGTGTTAATTTTCAAATCTCACTTTATAAGCTATTATATATCATCTTCCCATTTTAATACAGTGGAAATTGATTCCACAAAGGTCTTGAAGATCCAAAGTATCTTAAATTTAATAATAATAATTTCAAAACAACTTGGCATTTATGAAGTGTTGTTGCGTTAATTTAAAAATAGTTCCAAGTTGTTATAAAGTTTAACATTGTATGAAAGCACTTCCTCAAAACATAGCTGTTTTGGAGATGGTGAATTTTTTTCCCTTAGGGATGTGTGTGTCTCTTAAAAAAATTACTTTTCTTTGGATTGAAACCATGGCAAGGATCTCGCCTTATAGGTTTCAGTCTGCATTTTAGTCAGGATTGTACGAATCATGGATTAGTTTTTGTTTCTCCCACTTTCTTTCCTTCTCCCCTATCTTTCAGGATTCCGTTGTCCCCTCCCTTTGCATTTATAAGCACTAGTGTGTACCTGGAACCATGTTAAGTGCTAGGAGTTCAGAAATGAAAGCATACGGTCTTTGTTCTGAAGGAACTGTCTAGTTGATGAGAAAGAAGAATAAAAAAACTAATTACAGAATTGGTCCTGGAGTGGTCAGGTAAGGCTTCCTGGAGGAGGTAATGGTTGCATGATGATGAATGAGAGATGACAAGGAGATGAAACTAATCTTATTTGGAACGTTCATGTTTTTTTGGCTATGATAGCATTCTTTATTAAAAAAAAAAATGGGAGAGTAGAAAATTCCAAGGCTCCATCCCTCCATCAACGAGCTGGCAAAAACGGTCAGCGTCAACTTTTATAGAACTCTGGAGTCTAGTTGAAAATTTCCAACAACCGGGGCAAAACCTAATGACAGAAGCAGGTGCATTGCAGCAAGAGAGTTTGCTGTTTTAAATGATCTACTTCCCCTTCTCCGCATACCAGCCCGGGGGTGGCCATGAAGACAGCAGCCTGTACTTCTGGTGCAGGCTGCCAAGTGCCCGAGGGAGCAATACAGACCTTATTCCCACCGAACTGTGATTGTGGATTTCCATCTGTCTGGTGACTCCCTGAAGAACTGGTGCACGAGGGGATTGCCTTCGTTTGCCCGACACAGAGTGTTTCCAGGTCTGGGACAGCTTCCCAGATGGCACTTGGCAAAAAGCACTTAAAGGCAAAAGAATTGGCCATAGCAGCCCGGGGAAAGGGATCGCAGTCAGGATAAGCAAGAGACAGATCAAAAAGCCTGGGAAGAGAGTGGGAAAGGGGGCATGCGGGGAAACGGGGGCTTTTTTTGAGCGAGAGAGAGGGAGAAAGAGAGAGCGAAAGAGCAAGCATGAGTGGGGGAGGAGCAGAGGGAGGGAGAGAGAGAGAGGCCTAAGCAGGCTCCGCCCTCAGCACAGAGCCCCATCTCACATCCTCGGGGTCATGACCTGAGCCGAAATCAAGAGTCAGACCCTTTACCGACTGAGCCACCCATGTGACCAATACTGGAAGCCTACTCAGAAAGGGCCTAATCCTCAGAGAAGATCCCAAACTTTCCCCTCCAGCTGACCTTCAGGCTCTGTACAAGCGGGAAGCAAGGGTGAAGGCAGTGTTGTGAAGGGCCCGGCTAAGGATCGAAGGAGTGTTGCAACACAGAGGCAATCTTCAAAGAGTGGGGGAGCTTTTAAACTTCTGTAAAAAGATATTTTGGGGCTTCAGGTGTTTATACTCTGTCAATACATTAGCTTGCCGCTGAGCTAAAGGAACACAGACCTCAGTGGCCATGTAACAGAAAGAAAAAGAAACTTCTAGAAAAGTAACTAAAACAACTTCAAACAAGTAGCCACAACAAACAAAACAAAGAAAACTGGAGTTAATTTTTGTACATGGGCTGAGGTAATAGTCTACCTTCATTCTTTCACATGTGGACATCCAGTTATATCAGAGCAACTTGTTGGAGACTTACTGCCTCCTCATTGAATGGTTTTGGCACCTTGTCAAAAATCAGTTGACCCTAGATGCATGGGTTTATTTCTGAACTCTCAATTCTATCACAGTGTGCCAGTACCACTCTGTTTTGATCCTCTAACCTTGTGTAGTAAGTTTTGAAATCAGGAAAAAAGGAATTCTCCAACTTTATGTATTTTTGTATTTATTTAAAGTTTATTTATTTATTTTGACAGAGAGAGAGAGAGCTCAAGCCAGGGAGGGGCAGAGAGAAAGGGAGAGAGAGAATCCTAAGTAGGTTCCATGCTGACAGCACGGAGCCTGACGCAGGGCTCGATCCCATGAACCCTGAGACCATGACATGAGCCGAGAACAAGAGTCAGACACTTAACCAGCTGAGTCACCCAGGTGCCCCTAATTTTCTTTTCAAAGATTATTTTGGCTGTTAGGGCCTCTTGCCCATGTTATTTTGGGGTCAGCTTTGACATTTTTTTTTTTAATTTTTTTTTCAACGTTTTATTTATTTTTGGGACAGAGAGAGACAGAGCATGAACGGGGGAGGGGCAGAGAGAGAGGGAGACACAGAATCGGAAACAGGCTCCAGGCTCTGAGCCATCAGCCCAGAGCCCGACGCGGGGCTCGAACTCACGGACCGCGAGATCGTGACCTGGCTGAAGTCGGACGCTTAACCGACTGCGCCACCCAGGTGCCCCAGCTTTGACATTTCTGCAAAAGAAAAAGGCAGGGGTTTTAATGGGGATTTCATTGAATCTGTAGATCAGTTTGGAGAGTGTTGCTATCTTAATAGTATGATATCTTCCAATTTGTGAGCACAAGACATCTTTCTATGTATTTAGGTTTTCTTCAACTAATTAAAACTTTTTTAACGTTTCTTTATTTTTGAGAGCTAGAGACAAAGGGTGAGTGGGGGAGGGGCAGAAAAAAAGGGAGACAGAATCTGAAGCAGGCTCCAGGCTCTGAGCTGTCAGCACAGAGCCCGATGCGGGGCTTGAACCCACCACACGTGAGATCATGACGTGAGCTGAAGTCAAATGCTTAACCGACTGAGCCACCCAGGCACCCCTTTTTAACTACTTTCAATAATGTTTTGTAGTTTTCAGGGTATATGCCTTGTACCTCTTTGGTTAAATGTATTCCTAAGTATTTTAGTGTTTTGATGCTATTGAAAATGGACTTATTTTCTTAATTTTTCTGGAGATGGAATTGCTAGTATACAGAAATACCGCTAATTTTTATATGTTGATCCTGTATGCTACTACTTTGATGAATTTATTAGTTTTGGTAACTTTCTGGTGGATTATTGGGGAATTTTCATATAGAAGATCATGCCCTCTATAAAGAGAGAGAGTTTTACTCATTCCTTTCTAATTTGGATGTGTTTTAGTTCTTTTTCTTGACTAATTGCTCTGGCTAGAAGTTCTAGGACAATGTTGAACAGCAGTGGTGAAAGTGGCATTCTTGTCTGCTCCTGATCTTAGTGGGGAAGTTTGAGTCTTTCACCCTTAAGTGTAACGTTAGCTATTGATTTTTCATAAATGCCCTTTTTCAGGTTGAGGAACTTCCTATCTATTTTGCTTTTTGAGACATTTTTCTCGTGAAAATCTGTTGTATTTTTTTTAATGCTTTTTTGTGTATCTATTAGTTGATCACATGGGGTTTTTCCTTCATTCTAGTAATGTAGTGTATTACATTGATTGATTTTCACTTATTGAGCCACCTTTGTTTTCCAGAGATAAATCTCATATGGGGGATTGACCATTTTGAAACATAGGATATATCCTTTTTTATGTTTTAACAGTTTTTGTCTTAAAGTCTTTGTCTGATGTTTGGAGAGCCACTCTAGCTCTCAGTTGGTTACTGTTTGCATGGAATAGCCTTTTCCATCTTTTTATTATCAAGCAAGTTTGTATCTTTGAGTCTAAAATGAATCTCTTGTATCCTGTTTAAAAAAATATTATCTCTTCTGTCAATGTCTGCCTGTTAATTACACACTATTTGCATTTATTATAATTACTGATAAGGAAGGGCTTCTGGCATTTTGCCATTTGCTTTCTTTCTTTCTTTCTTTCTTTTGAAAGAAAGCGTGAGCAGGGGAGGGGTAGAGAGAGAGGGAAAGAGAGAATCTTAAGCAGGCTCAGCACTGTCAGCCCGGAGCCCAATGCAGGGCTCGAACTCATAAACCTCGAGATCCTGACCTGAGCCACAATCAAGTCGGACACTGAACCAACTGAGCCACCCAGGTGCCCTTTGCCATTTTTTTCTAATATGTCTTATAGCTCCCTCTACCCCAATTCCTGCACTACTGCCTGCTTTTATGTTTCATTGATTCCTTTTTTTGTAAGAATTTTTATTTCCTTCTCATTTCCTTTTCTGCATACTGTTTATTTTCTTGGTGTTTGCTCTGGGATTGCAATTAAGATGTTAATTTATACCAGTATATTTTAAATTTTTTTTTTCAACGTTTATTTATTTTTGGGACAGAGAGAGACAGAGCATGAACGGGGGAGGGGCAGAGAGAGAGGGAGACACAGAATCAGAAACAGGCTCCAGGCTCTGAGCCATCAGCCCAGAGCCCGATGCGGGGCTCGAACTCACGGACCGTGAGATCGTGACCTGGTTGAAGTCGGACGCTTAACCGACTGCGCCACCCAGGCGCCCCTATACCAGTATATTTTAGATTAAATACGAACTTAATTTCAAGTAGTATACAAAATCTTTCATTCTAGCTTATACTGTTATTGCCACAAATCACATCTTTGCAGATTTGTATTGTTTTATGCAGCCATCTCTTTCTGAACTTTTGTTTTGAGAGAGCGTGCCCACGCACACAGGCGCCCGAGTTGGGCAGGGGAAGAGGACGAGGGAGAGAGAGAATCCCAAGCAGGTTCCGTGCTGTCGGCGCAGAGCCCAACCCCGGGCTCGGGGCTGGATCTCATGACTGCGTATCATCATCTGAGCTGAAATCAAGAGTTCCGCGCTTAGCGGACTGAGCCGCCCAGACACCCTATGCGGTCATCTTTAAAATCCTGTATTTTAAAAAAGAGTTTCAAAATGCATGAATACTATTTTTGTACTTAATTTTAGCACGTGCTTTATTTCTTTGTGTGGGTTCCAGTTACCACTCGGTGCAGCTTAAGGCACTTCTTCAGCATTTCTTGTAGGGAAGACCCAGATTATGAGGGGAACATTTACTCTAAAAGTGGAAGAGAGACACTCTCCGAGAACCGTCCGAGGACCGTCCATCAGGTGAACACGAGAGTGAATTTATAGGGCAAGTTCAGAGCATTCATGGTTCAATCGCTGGATTTTCTTGAGGACGGGGACTCTAAGTTCATCGTTCAGAATGACGAGGGAAGGATACAGTGTGACTGACTGTCGAAGGTTTGAAGGGGTACCGAAGAGTTATGGGCCAGAGAACCGAGGTAAGAATAGAACGGCGCCCATCGAGGCAACCCTGCCACCCGACTAGGAATTCATTCCACGATGCTGGGTATCGTCCCGAGGTTCTTAGAAACAAATTCTAACCCAGGCTCACGGCAGCGCCCCGTGCAGCCATCCAGCCTATTCGCCCTCTACAGGGCGCTCTTCAGAGGGAGGCGGATCCCAGCAGGCCTTGCAGGGTGATTCAGGCGTCGTCATCTCTGTGACGTGTAACACCCTCGCCCGGTGGGGCTGGCGCGGTGAGGGCGTCCGTTTTACTCTCTGTGAGGAAAGTGAGGCGGTGAGGGAGGAGAGGCTGAGAAGGAGGCCGGGACTGGAAAAGGACTGCGGTAGAACCGACCGGGGACGTGAGGGGTGGGCCTTTACGGGCGGCGGCAGGGGCAGCATTCCCTGCGAGACGGTTAGTTATCTAGGCTCGCGGCCGTCAGTTAACTAGGCCGCAGCAGCCATGGCGGTCGACTTTGGGGACCACGCCAGCGGGTTCCGCCACACCGAGGTGATCAGGTTCATCAACAACGAAGTCCTCGTGAACGGCGGTGGGCCGGATTTCTACGCGGCCTTGCGCTCGCTGCCCTGGGACGAGGTAGAGGAGCGGCTTCGGACGGTCCTGGCCGACCCGCAGGTGCCGCGCGCCATGAAGAGGGCCTGTGCGTGGAGCGCGCTCGCCTTGAGCGTGCGCGTGGGAGCCAGGCAGCGGGAGCAGCAGGAGCGCCAGGTCTCGCGGCTGCAGAACCAAGTAGACGAGGGCGAGACGACTACCTGGGCCCTGGCCTCCGAGCTGCAGCGGCTGCGCGGGGAGCGCGAGTCGGCGGTCGCACAGCTGAGCTCCACACAGGCCACCCTGCGGCAGACTCTGGTCGAGTGTGACGTGCTTCGTGGGTGGCTGCTCCAGGTGGAGAGGGCCTCCCGGGTCGTGCCGCTGGCCCGCGAGAGAGTGCCTGGGCCTCCGGCCGAGCCACTTGGGACCGTAGCATGGCCCCTGAATGCAGATGTGGTGGCCAGGGAGCTGCGCAGCAGGCTGTATTTTGAGGCCCGGGTGCCGGCCCCGGTGTCTGTCCTTTACGTGCCGGGACCCCCAGGTCCCTGGGCTCAGGCCGTACAGCCCGCTCTGCCAGTGCCCGTGCGGTACTTGCTTCCGTTCCGTGCCCCGTTCCCCGTGGGATTCCCCGTCTTGCCACCTCTGCCGCCAGTAGTAGTCATGGATGCAGAAGCTGCAGTAGTTCCACATCAGATGCCTCCTCTGGGGATCGGGCCACCTGGTCCACGTGCTGCAGTGGGCTACCAAGAGGGGATGGTCCCACGGTGGGACCAGAGGAGCTGCAGCCAGGCGGAAGGTCCTGCGATCCTCCAGAGTGCAGTCCCCCTGAGGGACATCAGAAGCCTTAGCCAAGAAGGTCCGCAGAGGCCTCAGGGGACGGTTCCTGTCAGAGATAGCTGGAGCCAGAGCCAGAGCCAGGAAGAAGATCCAGAGAACACCCAAGAAGTGGTCCCCCTTGGGGATAGCTGGAGCCACAGCCAGCAAGAAGATCCAGAGAGAGCCCAGGGGACGGTTCCTATCGGCGAGAGCAGGAGCCACAACCAGGAGGAAGGTCCAGAGAGGGCCCATGGGGTGGTTCCTGCTGGGGACAGCCAGAGCCAGAGCCAGGAAGAAGGTCCAGAGTGGGCCAAAGGAATGGCCACCCTTGGGGATGGCTGGAGCCAGAGCCAGGAAGACCGTGCAAAGAGGGCCTGGGGGATGGTTCCCGTCGGGGAGAGCTGGAGCCATAGCCAGCAAGAAGATCAAGAGGTGCTCCGGGGGGTGGTCCCCCTTGGGGAGAGCTGGACCCAGAGTCAGCGAGAAGGTCCAGAGAACCCCCAAGGAATGGTCACCCTTTGGGGTAGCTGGAGCCAGAGCCGGGAAGAAGGTCCAGGGTGGGCCCAAGGAATGGTTCCTGTTGGGGATAGCTGGAGCCACAGCCAAGAAGAAGATCGAGAGATGCCCCAGGGGGTGGTACTTCTTAGGGACAGTTGGAGCCTCAGCCAGGAGGATGTTCTAGAGAGGCCTCAGGGGATGGTCTCCTTTGGGGATAGCTGGAGCCAGAGCCGGAAAGAGGGTTCGGAGAGGCCTCGGGGGGTGGTACTCCTTAAAGATAACCAGGGCCAGAGCCAGGAAGAAGGTCCAGAGAATCCTCAGGAGATGGTTCCCTTTGGGGATATTTGGAGTCTCAGCCAGGAAGAAGGGCCAGCAAAGGCCCAGGGGATGGTCCCCTTTGGGGGTATCTGGGGCCTCAGCCAGGAAGAAGGTTCGGGGCGATCCCAGGAGATGGTTACCTTTGGTGCCAGCAGGATGAATAGCTGGGAAGAAGATCCAGAGAGGCCCCAGGAGATGGGGGCCAGTGGGAGACACAACCAGGAAGAAGATCCAAAGAGGCCTCAAGTGATGGTGCCCCTGGGGGCCAGTAGGGACCACAGCCAGGAAGAAGGTCCAAAAAGACCCCAAGGGATGGCCCCCCTTGTTGCCAGCAGAAGCAGTAGCCACGAAGAAGATCCAGAGAGGCCTCAGGAGATGCTCTCCTTGGGGGCCAGCGGGAACTACAGCCAAGAAGAAGGTCCAAGAAAACCCCAGGGGTCGGGGGACAGAAGACGCCATAGCCAGCAAGAAAGTCCAAAGAGGTACCCCCCGGGGTTTAGGAGGAGCCACAGCCTGGAAGAAGGTCTACAGAGCCCCCAGGCGACCCCCCAGGGGGACAGCTGGAGCTGTGGTGTGAGGGAAAGCCCAATGAAACAGCAGCCTCAGGGGCAGAAGGCCAAGCAACCAAATGGGAAAAAAACTCTGGGTTTCCTGCACCAGGAGAAGTCTGCCTCAGGCTGCGGCCTAGAGCGTTGGGAGTGCCCATGGTGTAAAGCCATGAATTTTTCATGGCGCATGGCCTGCTGTAAGTGCAAGGAAGGCTGTGTGGAAGTTGAGAGTGGAGACCCGGACCCAGGACCAACTCACTGATTTGAGAAAGGTAAGTAAGAATGAAAACGAAAGAAAAGACCAATTTCATAAGCCCAAAGAAAAACCAATTTCATAAGACCCTCTTCTGACCAAAAAGTAACTTATTTACCTCACAGAAAATTTGCAAACCAAAATTAGTGTAGAGAGAATTAAAACAAACCATTATTCTAGTACCCAAAGTAACAACCTTTTATCATTGTGGGTACTACATACACACATAAATGCAAATGTATTTATATACTTTTTAAAATTTACTTGAACAAAGACTGCTTTTGAGTATCATATTCTTTAAAAAGGAACTTCTCCTAATTGCACTGACATTCACAGGTGGTGGATTCTGAATGGCTGATGCCGATTGGTGGACACCCTGGAGAAGCTGAAGTCTTGGAGCCTTGCCCCGCCCTCCCCTCCACTCTCTTCTGTTTTCTTATTCACATCCATTTTTCGGAAAGTGCTGTGTCTTTGGCTGGGAACAGCCATGTCTTTTTCGAGTTATAACTATACTGAGTTTCAGGAGCACTGCTTTTCCTTGGAAATGCTATTTATCCTTTGTACATGGCTACAGTGTTCATGTTTGCTCCTGGTTTTTATTTTATAGGTGAGGGCCTGTTTTTGTGTCTCCGAGCCCCACAGAAATTGTTTGTTGCTGAAGAAGCTGAACCTGTCCCATTAGAAGATCTTCTAAGAGTTTAAAGAAATCACACTTGATTCCTGCTGACCTGCACCTCATCGAGACCCCCGTTGGCTGGAGCGGAGAGGAGTGAGAGGAAGTCGGGGAAGAGGAGATCCTTCGGCGCTCCTTAAGGCGGAGAGGAGGGCAAAATGATTTTGTTAGAATTTAATTTCTCTGTTGGGACAAGGAATTAATTTGGAAGAGTTGGGGGGTGTTGTGGTGTTAAGTTCTGTAAGTGATAGCAAATTTGATAGATAACATTTAATTCATTACACAAATCGTTATTGTCTGGTATGTGTTAAGAGCTAGACTTATATGTTAATATCTGGTGCACACATTTTAACTTGATTTGATGAGTTTGGTTAGATACCAGGAGAGAGCCTAACTTGGGATACAAATTACATGAGGACTTCTTTGCCTTGCATAGAGAGTGGCTTTCAGGTAAGCCCAATTGACATAATTTCCAGATATTTTTGTAGTTCTGGGGGTAACAGCAGAGACTTTCATGACAGGACTTGAGTCACCAAATTGCTCATCTCATTGTTCCCAGGTGAGACAAGTGAGCAGCGGCCAAGATCAGGAAAGTGGCTTCATGAAAGTATGGGCAGGACATTTCTGATAACTGTGCTGGTTTCTTCCTTTGAGAGGAACAACTATCCTTCTGGTTGCCTGAAAGACGGCTGAGTCACTTAGAGAAAGACAGTGCCTGGGGGAGTGTCGGCTACACACTCAAGCCCTCAGCTTTGGGCCACCGCCATCCCAAGCCCCTTTCCAGTGAAGAGTGGATGAAGAACAAAATGGATTCCGAGGGCAGACATCGTGCCATGGACGGTGCTTCTCTCGGGAAGGCTAACTGGATTAAAAAAGAACTGCACCAACATTTTTGGGAGCGCCCCCGGGCCCCTTCTCTTCCATTGGCTGTCCGCTCCCCGGGGGTGGGAAGTTCGACGGTCTCCAGTCTGAACAAAAGGTGTTCTTGAGTTCCCCCCGGGAAATCCCGGCCCACCAAGCTCAAACTCTTGTCAGAGGTTTCTGATCATAACAATAAAGAGCGTGCACCAAGCCTGCCGCGTCTCCTGGGTCCTGTGTCTCCTCGGGGCAGGCAGTTGAAACCTGCATCTTCCCACGGTCCCACCGAAGTGAGGGAAAGTTCGATCCCATAGACTATTAGGGGGCCTCTCCTCTTCCAGCCGGTCAGCCAAGAATGGGAGGAGGAGGAACGTCCCTGAGGCCTTCAGTCCACTGTGATCGTCCCTGCGCCTCTCACTGTCCGCGTCCTCTCACAGTCCCCTGAAGGCGGGCCTCTCTGCTGCTCCTGGGCCCGTGGGGCACTAGAGGCGAGGTGGAGAGGGGGCTTCTGTGTGGGCCGGGAGCCCGAACGCCTGTGTCCAGGCTCCCCATGTGCACCAAGAAGCCATTTCCCCGAGGCCCCGTCTCCTAGACGTCCGACGAGCAGAAATTTCCCTTCTGCGTCTCTGTCCCGCAAGGCACCGTCCCCTCCCTCCTGTGCATAATCCCATCGAGGTGCCCAGGATTCCGGAAAACAGCCAGGTTCTGGCAGAGATGTTCCCAGAGGCAAACAGAGTGGAGCCTGGCTGCCTGCTTGGTATAGGGACAGGGAAGGGGCAGAGAACCGATCCTACCCCGCCAGCTTTTTCTCGCCCCTCGGTCCCGATGACCGGCAGGCCTTGCGTACTAGAAGGGAGCCCTGGGGAGGAAGAGAACCGTCCAGGACATCAACCCAGAGCTAGGTTTCCTGGGTTACGGGCTGGTTTTGTGATACTCTTGTGTGTGCTCATAGCTCCCTGGGATTTGGGGAGGATGGGACACAGGTGGGACTTGGGAGTTTTCCAGAAAAATCTGTTTTGATGTAATAGGTTATTCCAGATGTCACTACAGTTGCTTCATTTATGGTTTCAAATGGACTCTGTTGTTTGTTGGCATGCCTTTAGGTCTGCATGAAAGCAAACTCACCCTGTGCATAGCTTTTACATAGTTTAATCTTATCACAGTCTTTCAGGGTTGACTTTTTCCAAAACAACCTGAATCATTAACGTTGTCAAATCACTACTTTTTTCTGGGCTGGGTACACACACAAAAAAGGTAGCAGGTTTCTGAGGCCAGAACCTGGGCTTTGGAGTTAGAGAGACCTGAGTTCAGATACTTGCTCTGCTATTCACTAGCTGTGTGATGTTAAACAAGTTACTGGACTTCTCTGAGCCCTCAACAAGTGGTTGTTCCTTTCCCTACCCTCAGGGTTCTGCTCTGGATGCTGTGGTAACGAGTACAAGAGATTATTAATGATGCCAAGAGCTACCACTGAGTACTTCCTATGTGCCAGACACTCTAAGCACATTACCCCTTTTAGTGACTGTAAGGTATGAATAGGTACCCATATTGATAGTTCTTCAAGGAGCACCTGGGTGGCTCAGTTGGTTAAGCGTCTGACTTCGGCTCAGGTCATGATCTCACAGTCCGTGGGCTGGAGCCCCACGTTGGGCTCTGTGCTGACAGCTCGGAGCCTGGAGCCTGCTTCGGATTCTGTGTCTCCTTCTCTTTGTGCCCCTCCCCTGCTCACACTCTGTCTCTCTCTCTCGAAAATAAGTAAGCATTAAAAAAAAATAGTTTTTCAAAGTGAGTAGTATTACCCCCATTTTACAGATATGGCAACTCCATACCCAAATTTGGGATTTTGTGAAGCCTGGCTTCAAAATGAAATTTTACTTGTTCTAATGTCTGTGCTTTTTCCATTATTGTACCCTAACATTTTACTCTAATATATTTGCACGTTAGCCTGGATCGTCAATGCCTAAATCCAATGAAATGATGGTAATGGAGAGACTCGGAAGCATAGTGGCGGTCTGGTGGTCATGGTCATGCTGTTCTTTTGGAATTTCTCAAGCTTTGTGATGTGACCGCCTAGGCTGCTGCCAGTGAGTAGGACCATTTATTATCTCATGACTGCAAGACAGAGAGGGGGTGGTGGTGGCAACTTCGGTAGTGGAAGCGATTTGTATTTGATTCAGCAGACCAGCCTCATGAAAAGTTTGTATAGAGCCGAGTTCAGTACTGTTAAGATAGAGCCCATCTTGACTGCTTACCTGAAGTCTGTCTGAATTCCTTAGTTTTTGTTTTAAGTGGGTAAGGTGCCAGCCGTAACAGTCTAATATATCTGCATGTATACTTTTCAGCGACGAAGTAGGGGGAAAGGAGACTTCAAAAGCTTCAGATTTGTGTTGCAAAACGGAGAGTAGAATGGATGTGTTCTAGATCGTGGTACCAAATCTATGACAGAGTGGCAAAGAAATACATCATTTCCTTACCCCATGCTTTGTAAAGTCTCAACGCCGAACGGCAGTGGGTTCATAGTCTGTGGTGCAGTGTGTTTCTCACTTCTAGCATGTGATAGAGTGAGTGTGTCCACTGGAACTAAGCTTCACATAAACTTAAGGATACCGAAACAATCCTGGCCTAGGACCGTGTGAGGTTGCTGTTGAACAGATTTTTCTCGTGGACTGTGTTTGTTCTTTGGCACTTAAGGCTGGTGTCCAAGACCACAATGAAATAGGCAGAGGAAGTGCTGCCATACCGGGTACCTATACCCCCGAGGGACCTAGTACAATTCCTTGAGTACAACTTCCTTTATGGTTCACACTAGATACACTCAATGAACCGAAGAATCCCTCCAGTAAGGTCAGATCCTGGCCCATCTAGCCCAACTTCTCTGGGGCCTAAAATGATTGTGAAAAAAGCATCCTACCCTCCCTACTGTCAACTCTAGAGGCAAGAAATGCCAGTAGGAATCCCTAGCTGCTTTTTCTTACTTTATACATCAAGCAAACAGTGCACATGCAGAGAACGCTTCCTGTGCACTGGGCACAGCGTTAGGCAACGTGGAAGTCCTTATTACTGCCCTCTACAATCTCCTGTTCTATTAGAAGAAGTGAGACAAATCTACACCAAACAGTAGTTATCAGCCTTTTCATCAATTGTCACATCATATTTTCTGACCTGTAGATGTCAGTTTTCAAAAGGTTCTGTGTATCAAACAGCACTATTTAACAAATGATTATTTTCTCACTTAAAATTAAGAAAGCACGTATCTCTCTAAGGTTCCCTCGCACAAACTTGATATAATTCCAACTAAAAGTGGTCATTTGTCATTTACGTTTAGGATTTTTGTGAGGATTCAGTGAATATTACTATTACCATTATTATTACATGCAGCCTGCTCACGGGTGAATGGACCATTTTACTAGGCTCTCTCTAATCCTGACAATACCTCAGAACCCATCATTACTACCTTCTTAAGCTTCTGTGAACTCTATCACGTGCTTCTATGAGCGCACATTAGGAACAATCTGTGTAGAAAGCTAGTAGTTTTAATACATGTTAAATACCGGTAAGTGTTAAAGGATTTTTTAAAAAAAATACAAGTTGAGTGTGTATCATTTTGGGTTACAGACCTTCCAGGGTAGCTGGATGGTTTCAAATTGTCCCCCCAGTCAACAGAAACAGTTGCTGAGAAAGTTAACTTTGTTTTACTTGGAAATAATATGCAGTGTTACAGCTCTACTTGTGACATTTGCTCGCTCTTCGTCTTTTACGTTTCTATCTCCTATTTTAGGTTTGATTCTTCATTCTACACTACCTTACAAAAATTATTGCACACAGGGCAGAAACCTGTGATTACTTTTGTGTTTTAAAAAAAGCGTTTAACTTTACCCCAGTGTTTATAAGATGATGGCAAACAGATCTCTGAGGGTTTTGCCTGTAAGTAGAAGTTTTAGGATATTTAGTCCCATTTATTTTTTGCTTGATATATATTCACTTTGTTAATTTCAGTGGCCATATTGGTTCCAGGAAAGAAAAGGACAGAGCAAGTATTGAAAATTTCATACCTTGGAGCGCCTGGCTGGCTCAGTCAGTGGAGCTTGTGACTCTTGATCTCAGGGTTATGACTTTAAGCCCCACATTGGGTGTAGAGATTACTTAAAAATAAAATTTAAAAAAAAAAGAAAATTTCATAACTTTACCACTACAATTCCTGATATTGTCCAGTTTTGAAACTTCAGAACATATATGACATGCTTTGGAAAAGACCCCTACTATTGAACTCCCCACTGATCGATGTTTCTAGCATTTTTTCATGAAATATTTATTCCTGGGAAGGAAAAGAAAAATGATGCCAGTGTTGCATCTGTAACTACAAAATGCGTTCAGAAATCGACCATTAGCTGTTTGGCTTACTGGGTTATAATATTTCCTTCGCCAAATTTTGGTGTTCATGGTGGATAGATCAAAGTGGCCGTCCATGTTTCAAAAACATCAGAGGTTTCTTTAAAAATGTTTAAAACATGTATAGGCAAAACAACAGTCTCTTGTACTTTAACCTTTAGGTTTAAGCTCTTGTGGCAGAACTTTATTTTTGAGCTTCCAAGAAAGAGAACAGATTTTTAGAAGAAAAGCTGGAGCCTCCTTTACAATGAAGTGATATTTTCTTGCATTGCTATCATACCCAGAGTGCTCCCACTCAGGATGAAGGGAGGTAGAAAGAAGATTCAGTCATGATCCAAAGGCAACTGGGTTGATGAAACCAGAAGGGCTACATGATGATTTTTTTTTTTTTTTTTGGTCTGTCAAGTGCCAAGGTGTGTGATGTGAAGTGGTGTTTCTATAAAGCAAAATGAGGCAGACCACAGGATAGATGTTGGTAAGCAATGGATGTGAAAGAAGGCAGTGTCAGAAATGATGTACTCCTTTGAGAAAGCAAGAAACCACATTCTCTGCAGAGGGTCCTCTCCACGAAGGTGCTAAGTAGGTCAGGCACTCTGTCAGGATCTGGATGGACCAGGAGGAATATACCACTGTAGGTTCTAGTCACATCACATATGTTATTTCATTTTATCTTCATGGGGAAAGATAATTAATGCCTGGCAAAGAGTGGCCTTCATTTGGTTGAGTAAAAGGAGAAAAAGGCAAATTGGGCAATGAGACCTTATACGTGCATCCAGGCCCGCCCAGGATAGAAGACGCCCAGGCCACTCAGTGTTCTTTTACTTTACTTTCATTTTTTAAAGTTCTTGTTTAAAAAATTTTTTTTAGTGTTTAGTATTTATTTTTGAGAGTGAGAGAGAGCATAAGCAGCAGAGGGGCAGAGAGAGAGGGAGACACAGAATCTGAAGCAGGTTCCAGGCTCTGAGCTGTGAGCACAGAGCCCGACGTGGGGCTTGAACCCACGAACCGTGAGATCATGATCCGAGCCAAAGTCAGACAATAACCGACTGAGCCACCCAGGCACCACTAAGTTTTTATTTCAATTCCAGTATAGTTAACACACAGTGCTATATTAGTTTTGGGTGTACAATATAGTGATTCAGTGTTCTATTACTTTATATGAGTAAGCTGATGATCTAGACAGGCCCGGACGGATAGACCTTGACTCTGTAAGAGCCTTTCAAAACATACTAATCAATGAGGCCCAGGCTAAAACAGTGTACCTGATCTCATAAAGCATATAGATGGACAGAGACATGCTACAAGTCAGGGCATGAGAACAGTTGACACTGGAGAGGTATAAGAATATTCTAGGAGTCGGGGCACCTAGGTGGCTCAGTTGGTTAAGCGTCTGACTCTTGATTTCAGCTCAGGTCATGATCTCACGGTTTGTGAGATCGAGCCCCACATTGGGCTTTGTGCTGACAGTGTGGAGTCTGCTTGGGATTCTCTGTCTCTCCTCTCCCTCTGCCCCTCCCTCTCAAAATAAATAAATAAACATAAAAAAAAAGAATATTCTAGAAGTCAAATACAGTTGCTAGATAGGAGAATGAAGCCTGACCAATTCAGTGCAATGACCTCAGAATTAAGGTTGGGAGGCAGAAGAGGATATCGGTGAAACACACAGGCTCAGAAGTCAGCAGCCTGTATTCAATTCTCAGGCCCGACACTGACCAGTTCTTTGTGCCACATTGAGCAGGCTACCTAGGCTCTTGAGTTTTGGCTTCTCCGTTGGTAAAATGGAGGTAATAATTAATAATAATAATAATAATTAATTTGCTTCATAGGGCTGTTGATAGAAATAAATGAGATAATGCATGCAAAGTGCTTAGCAGGAATGCCTAGAATGTAGTATGTGGTTAGCAAATCCTAGCTATTAATCCTATTAATCCAAGAATGAGACCTCAGAAGCAGGCAAGAATTTCAGCTTGAATTAGGAAGCATCCTCTAAGTCACGAAGGAGGTAAAAGTAGGACACGTACAAGGAAGCATACATAGCAGACAGAAAGATCAAGAACTTGCTGTCTCAAGTAGGTTGTGCAGGTTTAGCATATAAGTGGAGTTCGATGCCCCACTGCTGTTCCCCTAGAGCCCCCTCCTTTCCTCCTATTACAGCTCTTCTTTCTAACCTAAATACCTACCACGGTGTCTGTCACACAGTAAATGGCCATGATGCTGGTTGAAAGAATAAACATACTTAAAATAGGCTTAAACACACCCACCCCTGTCTCTGGCTTCTCACTTACAAAACAAAAGGGCATTTGAAAAATTAGCCTCGTAGATAAACTCAGATATTATCAAAAGGAGGTGCTCTTTGCAAGACATTTTTTTTTTCGCTTTCTCATTTTTGTAAAGGAAGTGAATTTTAGTAAGTGCAGAGAGAATGTGTAAACTCACCACAGGTGCCAAATCATAACACTGTCACAGGAGAATTCACACCTATAGATGAGCTAGTTGAAGAACAAAGTTAGTTTTGAAAGGTTAGAGAAGAAGATGTTGAAATGTCAGATCCACTCTATAAAACTGACCACCCTTGGCATCATCCTTTTCATCTACCTGGGTTTGAGAAAAGCCCAGGACATTTGAAATGAAGACAATTAGCACCTCAGACAGGGCATCCACATGCAAAATCCTGTCACCTCTCAGAGACCTCAGGAGGTGACAAGTTTAGATACAAGACACTTTCAACCTTGGCTGACAGTTTGTCAATGCTCTTATATTTGACTTAAATGGCATCTATATTTTAAAAGGTGGTAGTTTGCTTTAAACTGTGAAGCTCTCTTCCTCTACCTCATGATTTTTATTTCTTAGGTCGTTGCAAAAACAACAAGAACAAAAATCTTTCCTCTGTTGGGTGAGATCTGAGGAAATAGCTCTTGCTTCTTGCACACAAATGAGCTCAGTCCATTTCCCTTCGGTTTCTCTCTCAAAAGTACTCTTGGCTTTTGTTAAAAACACAGAATGTGAAAGCTGGAAGTGGCCCTAAGGGTCATCTGGTTCAAGTCCATTTGACAAATGGAGAAAGTGAGGTTCAGAAAGAGAAAAGTGATTTAGCGGTAAAACATGGAGTATAATTTGTCTTTCATAGTTGCTGGATTAATCCTCCTTGCAACTTATTTTGCCGTTCCAAAGGTGGGCCAGAGGCACGTACAACCAAGTGTGTGTGTGTGTGTGTGTGTGTGTGTGTGTGTGTGTGTGTGTATTTCTCTCTTATTTTCTTGAGAGCACTAATTTCATTCATTCACTCACTCAACAAATATATTTAAGTATCTAAAATGTCCTCGATGGCAGGAGGAGGGGTTCCTGGCTGGCTCAGTCGGTAGAACATGCAATTCCTCATCTCAGGGTTGGGAGATCGAGCCCCATATTGGGCATATAGTTTAATTTATAAATAAATAAATAAAACAGATTAAAAACATAAAAAATAAAGTGTTCCAGACAGAGGATACAGTGGTGGTGAATAAGGTACACAAAATCCTGCCATCACGGACCCTACATTCTAGCTCAGGAGGTAGGCAACAAGAAATTAATCAGATAATTCTGCTTCTAAGTGGATTAAGCTTGTATTTGGGGCCCATTCATCCTCACTGTTTCTCTGTTGGTGCCTCCACTATCTCCATTGCTCCCCTCTCTCATTCCCCCCCCCCTTTCCTCTCTCGTGGGTATGGTGAGAGAGAGAAAGAAGAGAGCCATTTAAGACCCTCCTTCTCTACACTTTCAAGCTCTCAGCGTGAAGTTCGGAATTTGCTAAAGTCAGGTTCAGTAATGGTGTAGCACTAGAGTGAAGATGTCAGTATTTTTCATCAACACCGCAGTAGTGGGCTGGCCCAGCTGTCAGCTTGCCGGCGAGATGACAACGAGGTACTGGATGTGAGAGTTGTATTATTACCTTATAATTTATCTGTTCTTTTTTTATATGATTTTAGTTGTGCTGAGCCCCATCGTACCTGGCTGCTTTGACAGGTGTGCTATTTTAGCAACACAGAACAAAACAGAGAACGAAAAGAAGAATGCATGGTACGCTTTTGCTGTCAGATCCAGGTTGCTCTGTTCCTAAGTTTGTGGATGATTTGTTCAGGGTTGTTCAGAGACAAAACAAAGCAAAACTTGGGTTTCATTTTTACCCGTGTGACGCCACGTTAGCACAGTTCACCTCACAGGTGGGCTGCTGGCCATATGGACTGAATGAGGGCCTGGCTCCCCTGTCCTATCTCCTCCTTTCGTGTTCAAAATTCCACCATCGTGATGAACTCTGAACTAATCATTTGCCAGCTCAAAATATAAAGAGTTCAGGGTGGGTTAACTTCTCGAGGCCTTAACATTGGTGTATGCGTTCACATATTAGATCGATTTCTTCCTTGACCCGAAGCATGAAGAAGGGTGAGAAGTGGACTTGACCATAAACAAGTGAGGCAGAAAGATGAGGAGCCAATCCTGGCTCAATACCCCAGAGCTATCCCCAAATATCATCTTGAATGCTGTTTTATTTTCTTTGTTTATTCTTGGTGTTGTAAGAGGCTTATGCTTACACTTCATCTACTAAGGTTGATGGATTCTAAGGTTGGGTATGCTCCAATCAAGGAGAGTCACGAGGTGCCTGGCTGGCTCAGTCGCTAGGACATGCGACTCTTGATCTCAGGTCGTGAGTTTGAGCCCCATGTCGGTGGGTAGAGCTTACTTAAAAAAAAGAAAAGAAAAGAAAAGAAAAAGCTGAGTCACTACTAGCTGCCACTGAAATCTCAGAGGATTGTTCTCAAACCTAGCGGGTGGCAGACAAAAGTCTGGCTTTGGTACAAGGCAGCCCCATGCACCTGATCCATTAGTAGGGCATGTGAGGATTTAAAAATTGTTCTCTCAACCTTGAGCTCACGGCCTCGCCACATTCACAAGGAACTAGGAGCTGAAGTTGTGGAAGAGATACAACAGACACATGACTTCAGTTATTTAAATTCCAACTGTACAAGTATTTTACATAATCAAAAGGAAAAATGGAGAAGGCCATCCAGTTTCAAGCATTAAACAAAGTCTTATCCCAGTGAAAAAGGAGGAAGTTTGGGGGAAATACTACTTAACAGCATGTTTTAAAATAGAAGCGATGCCTTATTTCGGAGAAGGAAATTCTCTGAAAGGTTGAAAGGTTTTAAGAAATGAATGATAGTTTAGCATCAACTGAGGAAAAAACATACTCTGTTGACAACAGAGGATACAATAATAAACACTTGCAATACAATTTAAAACAAGTTCTATGCCCTGAATGCTGAAAGGTGGGCCCTGTATGTCAAAGGGCATATATGAGTCCACATAAAGACAAAGCACCAAATGAAATGATTCATTCTCACATCAAAGTCTCATCAGATCAAAAAATCTGGAACACCTTCGGACATAGGCTGATTTTTGTTTCTCCATCAGCACTCTGGGATCTCAGACAAGAAAGTAGGAAAAATCAGTATTTGCTCAGGATCAGGATCACTCGAGAGGAGTAGGAAGACTCGAAAAGGAGACTTGCCCCACGTTGGCTTTTCACCTACTCCTTGTGACTGTGGAACAGCCTCCTGGCTGTGCTCGGTAGTGACTGCACACCGATAGTACTGGTAGTTTCTGTGCTTTGGTCTGAGAGCTTTTGGTTCTTTCATTCTCTGTCAGCATGTCTCCGCCTGGCATGAAGGCCATGTACAAGTTGCCTCTATCATCAATCTCTTTGAGGACTAGTTAAGCTAAGTCATCCCTGGTGGCCCCTGGGAAAAATGCAAGAACGGAAGCATTAGCAAGCATTCCTGCCTGTGTGCGAGGGTCCGCCTTGGTAGTCCACCCCCAAATCTTGCAAGGACCGTCTTCCAGCGGGCCTCCCCTGTCCTTCTGAACCCTGTGTTGGGGGTGGGGGTGGGGGCGGGGAGGGGGATCGAACATTGTGGCAATAACCAAGCTTCTAAATTGCTGAGCTGGTTTTCATTGAAGTGTGAGAAGGAGGTTTTAAGGCAGATAGACAACATCCTGTTGTTGGGGAGCTCCTCTCTCTTTTTCTGCACATCTGGCTGAACTGGGAGTCAGGTGGCTGACTCGCGCCCGGCTTGCAGCAGCGGTCGTGACAACTGCCTTGCACAGTCCGTCGCCTCAGCGGCCCGAGAGTCCCCCAGGCCATGGATGCGGTGGCCGTGTACCATGGCAAAATCAGCCGGGAGACAGGGGAGAAGCTCCTGCTGGCCACGGGTCTGGACGGCAGCTATCTGCTGAGGGACAGCGAGAGCGTCCCGGGCGTGTACTGCCTGTGTGTGCTGTGAGTAGGTCGCGGTGGCGCGGGGGGGGGGGGGGGGCCGGGCCCGAAGAGGGCACCTGCTTGGGGGCGCACGGGTGGCGTGGGCGGGAGGCGGTGGCAGGCGACGTCCAGGCCTCCTCCACTGACCACATGATGGCCCCGAGGCCTTCCTCAGGTCCAGCCTAGGTCGGTGGCGGACCATGCTTTGGCTTAGGCCCCTCACTGAGGATTTCGCTCCCCGGGCCCTCACTCTCCAGAAGGGCCACCCCCTGGTGTTTTGTGGCAGCTGCTGAGAATGCCCTTTGGGGTGGGGAAACACAGCCTAGAATTTCCTTTGCTTCGAGAATGATCCAGGCTCCTGACTTCCTGTTTTGACCTCTAGTTGAGGCCTGCAAGGTGGAGCCCTGGGATAGTGGACTGGCCAGAATGGGGGCCACCAGCTCCTGGGAAAAGGAAAGGGCTCTCTCCAGACCTCCGTAAATGGAATTGGAGGCGTCCTCCCAAAGGAAGAGGACAGGGAGAGGAAGAAGACTAAGAAATGAAATCTTACTTTGAGAGTGCAATGCCCGTTGGGTCGCGGTGCCGAGAGGGGTGTGTTTGTAAGGAAAGCTCCCTCCCTGCATCTGCTTACTTAGCTTCCTCTAGAGGAGCTGTGTGTGGGGGCATGGGGTTCCACAAGTAGGACCCTTCTTGAGAAAAAGCTAGGACTTACAGGAGTGGTAAAGGGCATGGAGGGGAAAACACCCTTGTTATGATTCAGCTCTGCCCTTTACCTAGGCATGCCTTAGTCTAACACCCATTTTGAATCAAATGCACCTTCGTCTTGGCTCCAGGGCTCCGGGGTCAGGGTCAGGATCTAGCAATCCTGCGCTAGTCTGATGGTAGGCCTGTGACGGTGGCAAGTTAACCTCTCAGTGCCTCACTTTTCTTGTCCATAAAATGGGTATAATAATACTACCTAACTCCTAGCATAGGGAGGATCAAATGCGATAATGCCAGTGAAGAATTTAGCACTGGGCCTGACACGTCATAAATGCTCGGGAAGTATAAGCTAGTGTTATTATTTTTGTATTTGCTTTCAGTCGAGTTCTTTCAGTGCTCGTGGGGCATTTCTAAGGAAGGACCTAGCTCCATCACTTTTTTTGTCAGCAGAATAAAAACACCCATGAAAACACCTACACTGCGTAGTGGGTTCTAGTCGGAAACAAAATGAAGGAACGGGCTTGGTAGTAATTTTGATACCTAATGAGACACTGCAAGATTGTGAACTACTTTCTGGGTCAGTGAAGAGAGATCCTACTGAGGCGATTATTAGACGATTTTCGCTGTTTATCGTTTTTTCTTTTTTCACGTGGTCAAGCCATGCATGTGGTAACTCTCGGGCCATGCCAAATACATTGATTCTATGGGCTTCAAGAGAAATACGTGGAAGCAGGTGAACCTCTTGGGCTCGGATATTTTTTTTTTTCTCCTTTTGAGATGCAGTTGACATACGATGTTCTATTAGTTTCGGGTGTACAGCATAGTGGTTTGACAATTCCGTGCATATTACAAAATGCTCACCGCGATCCGTGTAGTCCCCATCCGTCAGCGTACAAAGTTATTATGATATTGTTGGCTGTACTCCCTGTGCTGTGCTTTTTCATCTCCGTGACTTATTTATTTTATAACTGGAAATTTGTACCTTTTCATCCCCTTCACCTATTTTGCTCATCCCCCCCATCTCTCTCCCCTCTGGCAGCCACCAGCTTGTCCTTTGTGTTTAAGATTAGGTTTGCCTTGTCTTTTGGATTCCGCATATAAATGAAATCATACGGTATTTGTCTTTCTCTGCCTGACTTATTTCATTACCGTAATACCCTCTAGGTCCGTCCATGTTGTCACAAATGGCAAGATTTTATTCTGTATTTTATTCTGTTGATGGACACTTGGGTTGCTTCCCTATCTTGGCGATTGTAAACAGCCATTATTGTAAATAACGTAATAAACATAGGGGGGCATATATATATTTTTTTTGAATGAGTATTTTTGTTTTCTTTGGGTAAATACCCAGTAGTGGAATTACTGGATCATGGTATTTCTATTCTGTTTTTGAGGAACCTCCATACTGTTTCCCATAGGAGCTGCACCGGTTTACATTCCTACCAACAGTGCAGGAGCGTTCCCGTCTCTCCACATCCTTGCCAACATTTGGTATTTATTGTCTTTTTGATACTAGTCTTGGGCTCAAATCTTTATGGTATGCTTACATTATTGTTTTTGCCCAGTGGAAACTGGGATAGGTAGGTCAGCGAAAGCCAACTAGTCTTCTTAGGCTCTTTTCTTATCAAAAGAATGTGGTGGAATGAGTGGGCAAACGAAAGGGGCTTCTTTAGAGAAGCTGACAAGGGAGGTAATGAACCCCTTAACCTAGAGGTTAAAAAAAAACTTAACTTGGCTCTGAGGAGCTCCACAGTGTGTTACTTTTTTTTTAATTTTAGAGAGAGAGAGTGGGAATAGGGGCAGAGGGAGAGAGCAAATCTTACGCCGGCTCCACGCTCAGCACGGAGCCCCATGCAGGGCTTGATCCCACGACCCTGGGATCATGACCTTCCCCGAAATCAAAAGCCAAACGCTCTATCGACTGAACCACGCAGGTGCCCCTACAGCTTGTTACTTTTGCCTCTTGCCTCAGAGACCACTTCCTTGACCACCCTCTCTGTGCCTGTCATACCCTAGCACTTTATTTTTCTCCAAGGAGCTTTAAACTATCCGCCATTTGCTTGTTTACTTCTGTATTGCTGTGTTCTTTAGCAAAAATGGAAACTGAGTGAAGGCAGGGACGTTGTCTCCCACACCAGGAACACAACCTAGCACATAGTAGCCATTATGAGGCACATTATGAGGCACATAGACACACGGTAGATATTTTTTAAATAACAAATGAATTGCCATGGCAAATAGTCTTCTTTACTGCAAAGAGCTTTGGACTGATAATCAGGAAGCCAGGGTGTGGACTCTGGGGAAGTCACTCAACTTCTGTGGGTTTTGGTCTCCATAGCTGTTAAATAGGAATCGTAATGTGTGCCTACCTTCTGCATAAGAGCTGTTGGTAAAATTTGCAAAAGAGAGGACAACTTTAGCCTTTTGCCCATGTAGGCCAAGGCCGCGGAAGGAATTAATTTAGGCAGGGTGGGAAATTCTTAACCATTTAAGTTTTTACCCAAAGTGAATCTTGCATAAATTCAGTTTTTACGACTCTTAGTTCTCCATGCAAACCTCCCTATGAAGTAGCAGAATAAAGTAGGCAAATTGGGAGTCCCCTAGCATGTCTTTTGATGGACACACTGGGGCCTCAAAGTCTTAGAGCGTGATTGCCAGACCGAGCTACAGAGGGAAGACACAAGGGTACATTGTCTTTTATGAAAGTTTCTCAATCTTTCTGAGCCAAGGGTCCCTTTTGATAAACATAAAAATTTCATGCCCCCATTTTAGTACTATGCTGTAGTAACAATAATCAAATTTTATCTTGAAATAAACCATGTACTCATTTCAAACCAAAACCTGTATGCTTATGATATGCAGTAGACATAACAATGTAAATGGTGTCATATACTCATGAACAACAAGATCTAGCTAACAATCATGAATTGATTGTAGAGTTCACTCAGAATAGTTTTTCATTTTGTGTTCTGTTTTTTCCCATTATCCAAGAAGGTTTGGCTGAGTTTTAGGTTTTGTATTTTTATTGTAGAAATAACACATTACATGGGCCTTTCAGACTGTACTTTACACTTTCAAACAACATTTGCTCCTTTCCCTGGTTCTGAGTCTTTTCCTAGGTTCGGTTTTGGAAAATTGAATCTTATAAAGTACTGAAGGTGTTTTCCATTGATAGAATTGCTCACCTTCCTTTAAAGTGAGTTTTCCTTTTGGTTATTTTCAATACATTAATCTAGTTTTTTGTATAATGAGTCTATTAAAAATAGATCCTAATACTTTTTCATATTATAGAAAATTTGAAAAATGTAGAGAATGGAAATGAGGGAAATCATCTATAGTTTTATAAGCTACAGACAATTGTTGAAAATTAAGTGAATCTTCTTTCTTATTTTAATAAATTGCTCTGTAAACACACATGTGCTCTTACAATGTTGTATTCTACTGCATTTTCCATTTAACATGAAAAAAACCCCATTCATATGTAATGTTCTTACAAATGATTTTAAGACATTATTTTTAATGGCTGCATGATAGGTCAGCCAGTAAATGTACTATATTTTCCTTAACCAGTCATCTATTATTAGACATTTGAATCATTCCATTTTTTTTTTTTTGCTGTTATGTCCTCATGATTCATGTTTCAGTCCATAAAGATTTCCTTGTATTTATGATTACTTCCTTATAATGAATTTCAAGATACGTAATTTCTAGGTCAGGAAACATTAGCAGCTTAGGATTCTTGATATATGCATGATCACCAAATACTTTTTCCTAAATGGTTATGCAAGTTTATATATATGCTCACCAGTAATGCATGAGAGTGTCCATTTCACCATCCCCTCCCTAGAAATGGGTATTCTTGTTAACAAAAGTTTTCCTTGAAACTTGGTGTCTTACTCTTTATTTCATATTTCTTTGTTTAGTGAGTGTCTTTTCTATGGTTGGTAAGCTGTTGTATTTCCTTGTTCATAAATTGGCTCTTTGTGTACCTTGCCATTTAACCATTTGGATCTTATTATTTTTCTTAACATGTTATTAATTTTTATATACAAATCAATCGTTGATGTGTTGCAAGTATCTTTCCTCAGTTTAGTGTTAGCCATATCAAACAAGTTAACATTTAGTAGTTAAATCTGTCGCTCATTTTCTTTGTGTTTAATGTCTTCCTTTGCTTCCCAGCCTAGAAAGTTCTTTGTCCTCCAGAGATGTCCTAAAACTTCACTTCAGTTTTGTGTTCAGTTTATGGTTTGGTTAGTTTACTCTTTGATTCCATGTGGAACTTCATTTTGATGTGGGGAAAGGATCTAATTTGAGTTTGTTTCGAAATAGCTAACAATTGTCACAATATAATTGTAAATAGAACTTCCATTCCCCATCAACTTCCTAGCCTACTTTACCATATATTAAACTCTAACATATAGCAGTTATTGTTTCCCAGCTATTTGGGTTAACTGATCTATTATTCTTGTATTGCTAACACTATAGTATGATAAAGTTTAATACATTTAAACAATTATTTGCTCTTATTTTTTTCCAAAGATTTTATTTTTAAGTAATTTCCACACCCAATGTGGGGCTCAAACTCACAACCCCGAGATCAAGCGTCACGAGCTCCATCGACTGAGCCAGCCAAGTGCCCCAGTTATTTGCTGTTCTTACTTGTTGGTTCTTTGAGATGCAATCTAGAATAATTTTTTTTTTAATTTTAAAAACCCCATTGGGATTACATTAAACTCATTTAATAAATTAAGGAGGAATTGTCATCTTTAAAGAATGTAGTCTTCCCATCAAAAAACCTGATACATCTCTCCACTTCTTAATTTAAAAAATTTGTATCTATCAATAAGGTTTTGTAGTTTTCTTTTTATAGGTCTTGCACATTTTTAAAAATGTATTTCTAATCATTGTGGGTATGAATGTGTGCGTCAGTTTTTTTTTTTTTTTTGTTTCTATCATAAATGGGATTTTCTTTTTCCACCATATTCTTCTGTGGCTTAAGAAAGTTACTGACTTGGCATATTTTTCTTATGTTCATCCGATATACTAAAAGTGCTCTTATTAATGTAAATAGGTTTTATTTTATTTTAGGGTAGTTTTTTAAAGTTTATTTTTTTATTTTGAGAGAGAGAGAAAGAACGAGCAGGGGAGGAGCCGAGGGAAGGAGAGACAGAATCCCAAGCAGGCTCTGTGCCATTGCAGAGCCTGATGTGAGGCTCAAACCCTGAACCGTGAGATTATGACCTGAACCGAGATCACGTGTTGGACGCTTAACCGACTGAATCACCCAGGTGCCCCTCTTTTAGTGTAGTTTAGTTTATTTTTTTTTTTTGGTTTTCCATGTATATTTTCTTTTCATTGAGGTATGTACATGAACATTGAGGCATGTATATACATGAACTCTCACAGTCCTTCTCTTCTTACCCTCAATGCAGACAGCCATGGGGAAAGTCCTAAATGCCCAGCGGGATAGTTTGATGGTGATAAGAGAAAAACCAGTTTAAGATATTTAAAATAATTAGTTTGCAGAAATGGTTTATTTCCATAAGTAGCATTCTTCTGTACATCCCTGACTTTGCTTGCTACCTATCTGATGGAAGATTTGGAAGCAGAAATGCTATTATATTCTTTACAAGGGCACACAATGAAGTCACTTGACATGTATGGCTTTGGATAAAAGGATAATTATCTTTTTGTCCTTTGAGATTAAAGGGATGACTGGGAATAAAGTGCCTATCAAACCACTGAACTGGAGAAACGGGGGAAGGAGCAGTGACGAAATCAAATTCCAGTTTACCAGTTGCAATAGAGGGGAACATTGTAGCAAAGAACTCAAAAGAATGAGAAATGATTACTTAATTTACAGTGAGTTTTTGAATACAGTTGGATATATGTGTTGGTGCCGCATTTATCTTCATGATAATTTAGGTCACCAGAGTTATTTTGGATGTTCTGAGTAAATCTATTAATGGCAGAGCAAGCCTGAAAGGCAGCCTAGGATTAAAGTTACATCCCCTACATCAATGGACATTTCATAGGCCAGCAAATCAAGTGCTGATTCTGGTTGACAATGCGAAATTGAAGTTGCAAGATTAATCTGAGGATGTCATTTGCCTAAGTGAAGGAGAAGTCTGGGTCAACCTTTTTTGGGCTCTCCTCAACTGGCCTCGTCCCTCCAGCCCCTTCTTTCCTTCTCCCCCTCAATGTCTGCCTCCAGCCCTGAGGCCAAGAAGGTTCCCTCCCTTTTTGAGACTTGTGCTTTTGGCATCATCTTAACACCAATGTATTATTAATTCATTCCCTCTGATATGAGAGGGGCAGCATAGATCTTTCAGCCAGACTCTGGGTATGCATCCCAACTTTGTAAAACTAGCTGTTTTACCTTGGGCAAGTTACTTAAACTTTCTGTATCTCAGGTTCCTTATCTGTGAAAAGGGAAATGGTAATAATAATAGTACTTACCTAATAGGGTTAATAATCCGCAGAGGATTATTACACAAGTTAATATTTATAAAGCTAACATGTAGTAGGTTTTTGTTACTATAAATACAAGGTCTACAAATAATTGCAATACAAAGTTAGAACATCGTAGGAATACATAAATATGTATGTTATGTGACAGTTAAGGGGAAGAAGACGTGATATTTATTGTCATGACTAATCGAAACTGGTTTTACATATTTTTCCCACCAGAGTTGAAGCTGAATGACTTGATGGTTCTGAAAATTCAAGTTCACTCTGAAAAAAATGAAGATTGAACCATAGGAAATTCGGAAATTTCTTGAATCACAGTATAGTCTCAATAATGATGGCTTTCTATAGGATATCATTTTTCTGGGTATAAAAGTTCTGAAATATTTGTTAAAAAAATCAGTCACATTATAATTGTGCCTTGAATTTTGCACATAGCATTAAGCATTATTTTGTAAGCATGAAGGAGTCAGATGTAGCTAAACTTTTTCTTCTCTGTAGGCCTTGAAGTGGTATAAAGAAGGAATTGTTGTGGTTTTGTTAGTTCTAAACCAAGATCTGTCCGCAACACTGACCCTTTGAGAAAATAAGTAATAAATCAGGTTGCTTTCTTCTCATTCATTTCTTTAATTAAGTGATCTCTGCCCCCAACATAGGGCTTGAACTCATGACCCTGAGTTCAAGAGTCGGATACTCTACCCACTGAACCAACCAGGCACCCTCATTCATCTCTAACCAGGGCACTTTTTTAAGGGTTGGGACAACTTTTGACAAAATAAAGGCAAATTTTAATTTTGGCTGGGACTGAATCAACACATGCTTTGTAGTCATTAAAATGCAAAGTATTAGTTAAGAAAATTAATGACAATAACAGCAACAAAAAAACCTCTGCTGTTGTCTACCAATTCTTCATTTTCTAGCTTTTTTTCTTCATGATAGATTTTGAATTCCAGGCTAATCAACAAGTCTGACAAAGATTTGGTGGAGCAAGGAAGTTAAAATTACACCACATTCTTAGTTTGTATTAATGGAAAGAGTCAGAAGAAAGATAATCCTAAAAGGGATATAACAGGGGCACCTGGGTGGCTCAGTCGGTTGGGCGTCCAACTTCGGCTCAGGTCATGATCTCACGGTTCGTGAGTTCGAGCCCCGTCCAACTTCAGCTCAGGTCATGATCTCACGGTTCGTGAGTTCGAGCCCCGCGTCGGGCTCTGGGCTGACAGCTCAGAGTCTGGAGCCTGCTTCAGATTCTGTGTCTCCCTCTCTCTCTGCTCCTCCCTCGCTCATGCTCTGTCTCTCTCTCTGTCCTTCAAAAATAAATAAAAACATTTAAAAATTTTGAAAAAAAGGGATGCAACAGTTTGAAAAAATAAATTATATTTTTCTGATTTGTAACTTGCTTAGACTAGATTTCTAAAGCACGAAATCATAATTTTGCTAATTTTTCTTTAAACAATGTTATTAGTCATGGGTGCCTGGGCAGCTCAGTCGGTTAAGCGACTGACTTTGGCTCAGGTCATGATCTCGTGGTCTGTGAGTTCGAGCCCCAGTGTCAGGCTCTGTGTTGATAGCTCAGAGCCCAGAGCCTGCTTCAGATTCTGTGTTTCCCTCTCTGCTCCCTCCTGCTCGTGTTCTGTCATTCTCTCTCTCAACAATAAATAGACATTAAAAAATTTTTAAAAATGTTATTAGTCACATATAACTTTATAGGAAAAATTAATATGCAAGGATGCATTTATATGAGTTTAAATTTACTTCTAGTTTGTATACATACAGGAATGGGTCTGAATAGTTGTAATCGGAGTGGGGTCCACGTCTTTCACATACCATAATTTTATATTAACATAATCCATATGCTTAACATTCTTTGAAAAATATAAGAGGGCTCTAATCCCTTTGAATTTTGGTATAATTTTGAGTGGTTCTTTCTGTTACCATTTTCTTATTTTGAATAACATTCCTTATTTTGGGGTACTTAGGTTAATTCTATTTTTTTCACCATTAAAATAGAACTACTACGAAAATCTTTATGAAACTGCTTTGTCCCTTGATTCCTTGGAGTGTGTGAAGATAAGCAAGGTCGTTCAGTGGGTCGAAAATATGCACGGTTTTATAGCTCTTATTATAACTTTATTTCCTAGAACAGCAGTTTTTCAGTGGGCAGGGAGAGAGTATGCATAGTTTGAAAAAAACATATTCAGTATTTTGGTTTAATTTTATGTTTTAATGATCATTCCATAATTCAAGCTACAGAAAACAAAACCATGAAATTTTGTTGGAAAAGAAGTCAGCGGTTCAGAAACGCTGCTCTGTGGAGCCTTTTGAAACCATTGAAAAACCTTCAGCTTATATTTATTTTTTTTCTTTTAAACAATTTATTTTGGAATTAAAAATTTTTCCTATTGAAGGTATAATTGACATGCAGTGTTATGTTAGTTTCAGGTGTACGATATAATGATTCAACATTTCTGTACCTTACTCAGTGCTCATCACGGTAAGTGTCCTCTGAATTCTCTGCGCTCTTAAAGCGGAGACTATGGAGGCGGTGGCACAGAAGTGCCCTGGGCGAGTGGAAAGAAGCCAGCTTGACTTTGCAGAAATTGCCGTCAATAATCCCATAGGTGTGGGCATTCTCTTTGCATTTTAATCCGCCTGTAACTGGAACGTTCTTACAAATCACCTGGAGATCTTGTTAAAGTACAGATTCTGATTCGGCAGTTCTGGGGCAGGGCCTGAGGTCCTGCATCTCTAACAAGTTCCCAGGTGATGCTGATGTTATTACCCTGGGAATGTAATTTGGATGGCACTGTTTTAGAGCTCTTCCATCCACGACCTTAGGGTAACAAGAGTTGACACAGGGGATCTGGGTCAGTTCCCTCAGTGACATGAAAGTGGAAGAGATGAACTACTGGCTTATCTGAGAGGGGAACCGATTCTGCCCATTCAGAAATCTGAGCGGCGGGGGAGTAGGAAATTGTTAATATTAGGTGGGTTAATCACAAGAAGTCTTAGGTGCCACTGACATTAGGTTGTTCAGACACTGAAGGAGGGAAGGGCTTTTGAAGTGGTACTCAGGTTCTTGCCGCTTAACTGAAAGTGAGATAAGATCAGATTCGTTAGGAAACAATTTTCAAAACAGACTCATTTATTTTGACTAAATGAAGATGAATGATAGTAGGGAGATAGATTCTTTGTATTTTTTAGAGGCTCACTGTTTTAGAAAGTGAAAACTGGTTACTTGCAATTTTGCTTGCATTAGTGCTGAGATTTTAAATAATGCATTTCCATATCACCTTTAATGATACCGAATTACTGCCCTTAATCGTTTCCCATAGGAAAAATGGAACTAAGGACCTATGTTGTTTCTCTGCTTCTATCTCCATTTTGCTCTGTGACTTTAAGAAAATCACTTAAAGCCCTATGTTTTGAGTTCCCATGATGAAAAATGGAAATCAAAGCCCTCACCTTGTTCCCTGTAGAGTACTTACTGAAATTGGAGGGTTTCGAGGTGGATTTTATTGCTCAAAAAAACAAAAGACTTTAACAATGTAATATTTTATATTTACTTAGCATGTTTTATATATACGCATACATCAAGCTATTTTATATGTGATCTAAAGATGCTGGCAAACCTTCATAATGAAAATGAAACATTTCCTGTAACCACACCAGCAATTAAATTGATTTTTTTGGTTTCACAAATCGGATGAAACTGATTATAGTCTTTTAGAAGTATTTTTTTTTTGTTCTTTAGGTAATCAGTACTGATGAATATTGATTAAAGATATAGTAATTTAATCCGCATATTTAAGGACTTTTAGTTCTAAAGGGAATTGATGGTAAGTGAGGTCAGTTATTCAAGGATGACCTTCTGTCTGGAATGCTTTAGAATCATCTGTTCTTTAAAGTTTAAATATATGTATGTATGTATGTATGTATATAGAGTGTGAGCTGGGGAGAGGTGCCACAGGAGAGGGAGAGAGAGAATCTTAAGCAGGCTCCACACCCAGCATGGGGAGTAATGTGGGACTCGATCCTATAACCCTGGGATTGTGACCTGAGCCAAAATCAAGAGTCAGATGCTCAACCGACTGAGCCACCCAGGTGCCCCAAATACTTTTTTTTTTCTTACCAGAGTGTAGCACGTATTCGAACCAATGATTTATATTGACCCAAACTTGTACCTAAGAGTAACAATCAGAAAACGGATAAAATAAAATTCTGTTGACTCAGAGAATTGGATCCATATTAATATTCAAACTTTGAAATAATTCGGAACAAAGTTTACCCTACTTTTCTATGAAGTAAAGGTTTGTTAGGCAAATTAAACAGCATTATCATAAATACTAAAATATAATCAATAATCTACATCCATTATAGTATGGGGACCAAGAGCTGGGGCTCTAGAGTCAAACAGGCCTGATTCAAATCCCATCTTTGTTGCTTGATCTCTAGTGTGGTTTTAGTTACTTAGCTTCTCAAAGTCTTGGTTCCCTCATCTATAAAATTAATTTCACAGTATAAAGGTCATAGGATTTTTGTGGTGTCCAAAAGAGATAATTCATGTTCTATGGACTGAATTGTATCCTTGTCAAATTCATATGTTAAAACCCTAACCCCCAATGTGGCTGCATTTGGAGATAAGCCTTTGGAATATAGTTAAGGTTAAATGAGGCCATACAGGTGGGGGTATAATCCAATAGCATTGGTAGCCTTATGAGAAGAAGAGGGGCACCTGGGTGGCTCAGTCGGTTGGGTGTCTGACTCTTGATTTCAGCTCAGGTCATGATCCGGGGTGGTGGGATTAAGCCTCGCATCTGGCCCCACGCTGAATCTCTCCTTGAGATTCTCTTTCTCTCTCTGCCGCTCTTCCCTGCTTGCGTTCTCTCTCTAAAATAAAAATAAAATAAAATAAAACTCTTGGCATCAATTATACAGATATACAGTATGCTTACACCCTCAGTGATGGGGAAGAATGTTTACCCCATCTAAAGGACAAGCTGCTTTCAAGTACTTTAGAGGACATTTTTTGAATTGAAATTACAATTCTTACTATGTTATATTGTAAAGTAGCCATAATAGTAATATTGTGGAAATATAGTATTATATTAATTATATTTATAATAATAATTATTATTACTATTAAGTGGACCTTGCAGTACCTTATCCCAGTGAAATATTTTTCACCTTAAGGCTCCATATGTACTTAAAAATAATTTGATGACACCTTGTTGAATCTATTTAATAATTCATGACTTTTACCAATTACAACAGGTCTCTAGCTTCTTCTTGTCCAAAATGTCTCTCAACTAGACAAATCCTTAAGAGTATGAACTCCCACATTTTATTTTTTTATTGCTTACAAAAAATTTTTTTAATGTTATTTATTTTTGAGAGAGGGAGAGACAGAGCATGAGCATGGAAGGGGCAGAGAGAGAGGGAGACACAGAATCTGAAGCAGGCTCCAGGCTCTGAGCTGTCAGCACAGAGCCTGACATGGGTCTTGAACTCATGAACTGTGAGATCATGACCTGAGCTGAAGTTACAGGCTTAACCAACTGAGCCACCCGGGCACCCCTATTTTATTTTATTTTATTTTATTTTATTTTATTTTATTTTATGTTATGTTATTAATAAAGAAGATTATTATGAGGCACCTGGGTGGCTCAGTCAGTTGAGCGTCCGACTTTGACTCAGGTCACGATCTCGTGGTCCGTGAGTTCGAGCCCCGCGTCGGGCTCTGGGCTGATGGCTCAAAGCCTGGAGCCTGCTTCCAATTCTGTGTCTCCCTCTCTCTCTGCCCCTCCCCCATTCATGCTCTGTCTCTCTCTGTCTCAAAAATAAACGTTAAAAAAAATTAATAAAGAAGATTATTTTATTTTATTTTATTTTATTTTTATTTGAGAGAGAGGGAGTATGTGAGCTGGGGATGGGCAGAGAGAGGAGAGATAATCTGAAGCAGGTTCCATGCTCAGCACAGAGCCCGATGTGGAGCTCGAGCTCACAATCGTGAGATCATGACCTGAGCTGAAATCAAGAGTCAGACGCTTAACTGAGCCACCCAGGTGCCCTCTGAGCTCATACATTTTAAAAAAAGGAAAAGATAAAGAAGGCTCTCTGGAAACTGTGATTAGCCAGATATAATATGCAAGCAAATCAGAGCCCCCAAGCTTTTCTTCCTACGAATGCAATGGTACCATATATGTGTGTCCCAATATATGTAACATTCATATGTAATCGTTAAGCTCAAATTTAGAGCATCTGTTGTTCTTTTGGAATTTTTCAGTAATGGAGGTTTATTCTTTCGCAGGTATCAAGGTTACATTTATACATACCGAGTGTCCCAGACAGAAACAGGTTCTTGGAGTGCTGAGGTATAGCTCTTTTATTTATTTTTTGCTTCTGGGGATATCAGGGAGGTGTTTGAAATTTAGGCTCGTTTTATAAAAGAGTTGTCAAATCCTACATTTCCCAAATATTCATGAAGTTCAAATCACTAAAGCTCCAACCCAAAACTGTTCATGGATCATTAAGAAGGCTTTAGAGAATTTTTGTTCCAGTTCTGTTCAGCCACCATTGTATAGAATGGTCTCACTTTGGGGGAAAGATAAAAAAAAGTTGAAGGATTGTGTCAAACTTTTAGTGCCTATGCAAAATTTTGGAAAGCATATACAAAGTATGTAAAATGATTAAATAAGCAATTATTTACCAAATGATACCAATATGTGTGTTGGTTCTATAGTGGATTAAACAAAGTGAACTCCTGTTTTCTAAGAGCCTATAATATGCTTAGGGAGATAGATACAACATGAATTAAATAGCGATGTGAGAGCTCAGAGTTTGTTGTCAGCTATATCTGGGTTCCAGGTCTGGCCCCCCCCTCCTCCCTGACAGGTCTATGACCTTGGGCAGGTTACTTAACTTTTCTTTGAACAGATCTCTCCATCTGTGAAATGAGCCTAAAAATAGTTCCTTACTCATAGGGCTCATTTTGAAGATTAAATGAGATAATGCATATAAAGAAAGCTCTTAGCCTAAGGACCTGCACAGTAAGCCCTAAAAAAACGTGACCTCACCCAAATTGCTGAACAACATAATTGTATATGTTTATTGCTATGTTATTTAGCATAGGGATTCAAAGAAGGGAGGATTTTTCAAGTATTAGTAATCAAGACTGCTGTATATATGGAGGCCAAACTCCCAGCTGAGCCATGTGGGAAGGACATGGATAGGCAGAATGAAATTAGAGGGAACATTGCAATGGTTTTCAAGGTATGCTCCACAAAATTCTAAGGTTCTTCTATCTGGGTGCCTTGGGGTTGCCAGGGGGTGGGGGCCAGAGAGAGAGGAGGACATAAATGGGTATGCTTTTGGGTCGCTGATTCATCTTTGATCTGAGCAGGTCACTTGTTTTGCTTATCAACTGGGGCTCGAATACGATTTCATGAGAAAAATGGGCTCTGATGGCTTTGAAAACATTTGAAAGTCACTATGCCATTACAAGTAATGCTTGCAGAATGAATCTATTTCCATGTACCAGGGTAGTATATCACATCTCACCGATGTAGAGGTCTCAGCAACTGAACCTTTTGACCTCAAATGCTTTCTCTGATTTCGGACTCCTTAGAAACAGTCTGTCCTTACAATGAAAGCACTTCATTATGGGTGATTTGAAAACATTAATGGGAATATCTCCTGTTAATAATTCAATCTGCGTGTTTAAGAAATTCTAAAGTCTAGACTTAAATAGCTGCAACTTTACAAATTCATCAGTAAACTAGAAAGCCCAAGTTGCAGACTACAAATGTGTTGAACTACTGAGATGAAAATTGAGGGCAAGTTTTCAAACACATTGATGCTCTATATAGTAAAGAATTTATTATTAATAATAATTACAATTAATACTTAATTTATTATTATCACAGATAATTAATACTATAATACTAATTAGAGGAAAAGCAGTACCATTTCTAATCAAAACTATACCTGTTTATATTTAAAAATTCTCTGTATCGCTACAGAGATGATTGAATAAGAAATTAAATTTCATTTATTATGAAGCATAATTGTGTTGCTATGTACATATATATATATGTATACAATCTGAGTAGAAAAAGCCCTTCTCCCTAGAGAAGTAGCCTTCAGCTGCTGAAGAATACTCTATGGAAAGGATCTTAAATTATTAGGGTTTAGCTAATCTTTAAATTTGTTTTCTTCTATTTCGAGTATAACATCATATGCAGATTGTTACATGTTTATGATCATGTTAAGGGAGAAAGGGCTTATTGGACATAAATGTCCTTTCATCCTGTTGTCTGGTTTGACCCCGTTTACATAATAATATTGTAATTATCTGCATCAGGAGAGCAGAAGATTGGCATGTTTTCTCCAAAGGGGAAAACAGTTTTAAAAAATGCTTTAGATTTATTTTTGAAATGCATATTGCATTTTCTTCCCATCTACTAAATTTGCTTTCCTAGTTATGTTTTTGCTAAGGGAATATTAAACTAGTGTGTACTCTCAGAGCTCATATCACCTGACTGGAAGAAATTTCTCTAGAGCATATTGAAGACCAGCTGTGATCCAAAGCATGTTTCCATGGATAAGTAAAGAGATGACAGTATGGGAAAGGTGCAAATTTGAACAATAGCCAAGTTCAGTGGCAGAATGGGAGTTGTCAGTGGTACAATTCTTATGGCGAACGTGTTTTCAAAATTGGTTAAATGACAGATGTTTATACTGCTTTTTGGTGCAATGCTTTGGTTTGCCACACTGCAGGAAAAATCATGGCAGTAACACTCCATCCTCTACGCAAAGATTGTGCTAGAAATCTAAGTAAGTCTGGGATTTGTTTCAAAGAGTGGAATGAAATTTGAACCCGGATCCACCGAATTATGAAAGACACACATTGTGTAAATTCCTACTTTTAGAAAGACTTTTAGGTTTTATCATTGCTTAGTGTGTTAACTTATCTCTTGTTGACTCAAGCTAAAATTTTGCTAAATGGTTAATTTAGAGAATTCTACACACAATCAATTATCATTTATTGACATGTGCGTTGTCATCAGTACACTGTAAAAAAAATGTACCAACCTCCCCCCGTGGACTTCAGTGCTTTGGGCTTTTCTGGATATTTGATCATCAGTAGATGCTAAATAATTTTCCTTATTAACCTAAGCAAAACGCTATAAATTAGGGCAGTCATTTGCCAGCAAAACATTGCATCCCAAATTCAAATTACACATCCAGTGCTATTATTCCTTTCTGTTAGTGTGGGTAATCAAGTGTTAACTACATATAAGTCCCCATAAAAAAGATGCTTCTGTTGATAAATGGTTTTACAAGCCACAAGAACAGCTAAAATGATGTGTGGTTTGAAATATTTCCACACTGAGGGAGTGTATAGTTTCTCTTCTGGCTGGTGACTCAAACTTCTCTAAAAACTGTCTGGTCTCATCGTCTCTGTTGGTGAATTTATTGTGGGTGTTGGCTTGAAAGACAAAAGACTAGGTTCTGGGATCCGGAGTCAATTCTACTTCTGGTTCTGTGTGTGACCTTGGGCAAGCTGAATTATCCCTTTGTATTCGCATTTTCTTATCTGTCAGATGGGAATAACCAAATCAGCCAGTCACTGCCAATGGGTGAGGAAATAGTGGAGGCAAATCACAGGAAAGTGCTTTGAAATGAAAAAGTGCTCTAAGGGGGATATAAGGAGGTATTTTGTGCCTGTGACCTGCCTGTGCAATTTAGAGATTCTGTCTAGGAGCCCACAAACTGTTTGGAGCCCTGGAAGAATGGCCGTGGTGATTTGGATGAGGTCTCAAGTCGAGTTCTGGGAAGGTGTTTTGACCCAAGGGGTGGAGCCGAGTGCGAGAGTGTTCTACATCTACTGAGGCTCCGAGCTGTGCGAGCCTGTGAGTGACACTAATTTAAAGCTGAAAAGAACTTTTTCGATGCTTTCAAAGAAAGATCCCTTACCCCAGTGGAGGAAATGAGGGAGTTACTATAGACGGTGTGCCGTCTTCAGCTTTTAGTGTAGTTGGGCTGAAGATTTCAGGCCAGCCTTCAGTTTTTTCTCATTAAATGCTAACAAACAAACAGCTCCCACCTCAAGAGCCTTGCAGATGGAATCGCTGGAAAACAGCTTTCTAAAAAAAACCTAGTCATTGTTCAACCGCTTATAGCAATACTGTTTTATTTTATGTAAAATGACAGTTTTGAGCTGATGCCTGAAGCTGGGCTCATCAGCTTTTGCAGGAAATTGTTGTTGATTTCAGCCGTGCCTTTGCAAGCGAGTTGATGTCGGGAAAGGAATACATTTTAATAGTCTCTTGCAAATAATGATCCCTTCAAAAGCAAACAAACAAATAAATAAAGGTGACCTTAGTCTTTCATTTTTGTGTCAGAGAGAAAACCTTGTCACGGTGAAGTGTTGGCAGAGAGCAGTTTTGGGGAGGATAGGGAAGTTTCCCGAGGAGGAAAATATTTCCTGTGAAGGATGAAGCAGGACATATGGTGAGGGGAGAGAGAGAGAAGGACTAACTAGCTGTGCGTTGTGTGTATCCTTACAGTCAATTTTTAATTTCCTGTATAGCATTTTATATTGTGGAATGATGACAGGGAGGATGGGTTGGTGGTGGTGGTGGTTGTTTGGTTTCTCAGGCTTTTTATTAATGACCTGTACGATCTGTGTTTTCTCTGTATTTAACTGCATCCTCTCTGTTGGTGCATTCATTGTGGGTAATGGCCTGTATAGCCTTAGAGGCTCGGGATGTATGATGGGTAGCAGGCAGGAAGGGCAGGGCGATGAGCAAGAGCTTGTACAAACTAATACCACCCCCGGGAGAACTGAAATGACAGCTCATTAGCTCCTCTTGCAGGGAAGTTCAGCCAACCAAAGTAAGCTCTTCTAGAAATGTTGTTGTTTCCTTTTTCCTGATGTTTTCAAATATTTGAACAGGTCACACAAATGTTGCCTTTCTAAGCATCCCTCACGCATTTCGTAGGCCTACTGGTATCGTTAGGAGGTACGTGAATAATTTGCTCGGCCTTTTATTTTCCAGACGGCCCCCGGGGTCCATAAAAGATTTTTCCGGAAAATAAAAAATCTCATTTCAGCATTTCAGAAGCCAGATCAAGGTATTGTAATACCTCTGCAGTATCCAGTTGAGAAGAAGTGCTCAGTTAGAAACGCACAAGGTACTGCAGGTAAGGTTTACTGTTAGTTTTCGACAGGGTTTGGAGGCTCGGGGTTAGAAGTTAACCTATTCACAAACACAGAGTTATGGGAAGTTCTGTAAGAAACATGCAGTGGGTATTGCCAGCCAACCAAGTGAGAGGGGGCTACTCACGTGCTATGGTTTCAATATGCTATACTGTACGCTCCTAATAAAACTCTGGGAAAGTATAACAAATTCTATGAGCCCACATGCAAACTCGTCCTTTCCTGTCTTATTCTCCGTAGTCCCTTTTGTCAAAACGGAAGTACCGTTTCCCTTCACTGATTCGGACACAAACAAATGTGAAAGGTGGGACAGTTTGGAAAACACCCGGGCCGTCCTTTACCTTTGCTCAGGGAACTGTATTTTCCCTTCAGGGATGGAAAAGCTAATGTTAGCTTGGCCCACGCCATCCTAAGTTCTGAATTTGTGGTGCTTGAATTAATGAAATTTTATCATAGCAAAAGGAAATTGAATTAGTACACTTTATGATGCCATAGGCACAAATTGTTACATCTCCTGAGCAAAGCTCTTTTAGTGTATGTATTAAGCTACCGACAGAATACCGGACAATGTCTACACTTAGCAGATATGTGATTGTTTACTCATCTGTTGAAAGGGGTTAATCACTTGTTTGGAGTAAGAGGATATGCCTTGATTGAAACAAGGCATATTTGTGATAAAAAAATGAGTTGTTATGTCCTTTTTTGACAGGGACCAAGGCTTAGCCATAAACCGACAATTAGACTTAAGTGCTGAATTAAATTAATGAGTAGTTAGCCTTTGTAATAGAAATGTAAATAGAACTACAATTTACAAATTACAAACTACAGTTACAAACTATTCCTTTCTGCTCAATATTCCATTCTTTATAAGTCAGTTTTTTTCTTTTCTTTTTTTTAATGTTTATTTATTTTGAGAGAAAGAGAGTGAGGGAGGGGCGGAGAGAGAGGGAGAGAGAATCCCAGGCAGGCTCTGCACTGTCAGCGTGGAGCTCAATGCGGCCGTTGATCCCATGAACTGCGAGATCATGACCTGAGCCAAAATCAAGGGCTGGACGCTTAACCGGCTGAGCCACCCAAGCGCTCCTACAACTCAGTTTTAAGTACTGGTTGCTTGAGCTATATCACTGTGTTGTGTCTTTGTGAGCTTTATGCCTTTGGAAATGTTATGATTGATTATAAGTTCAAGTTAACCTGTTCAAGTTTATAGCTTGTAAGTTTATCTTTTCTTGATTTTTGTTATTATTTTTCTTTAGGGAGAAGAGAAGATCCTGATGTCTTCCTGAAAGCACCATGAAGGAAAATAAAATACCTTTACTTTATTTTCTATAATTTAAATATATGCTAAGTCTTATATATTGTAGATAATACAGTTCAGTGAGTTACAAATGTATTTCTAAAACCATCATCGTCCTGTAATGGAAGTATCTAGCATGATGTAAAAGCTGAAATGGACTTTGCCGATAATGAGGAGCTTTGAAATGAGGACTGGGAAAAAAAGAATTCCACAGGTTATTTTCAGTTGTATTTACGAACGGGAAATGATTCAAAACACAGTGATACCTTATAAAAGATTAATGTCAATTCTTGCCAAATACAAATAAAAATAACCCTCAGTTTTTCTCAAAAGCACCATTTTTAGTGAAATATTATTTGACAGCTACTGATTCTAAGATGTCTTGCTTGATTAGATGTCAGGAAGCTGGTTCGTGTCCCTTGTCTTTGTCATGCGTGGTTCTAATTAGGTATAATGCTCTCTATTAGTTATGGTGGTGAAGACCCTTAAGGGGAATTTCTGAAGTTGTGCACTGTGTGTTAAAACAAGTACTCGATAAAGAGTGAAGAATTTCTGTTTAATTCTGAAAGCAACCTTCTTGCCTAGTGTTCTGATATTGGATAGTAGAATCCACAGACCAATCTGGAGTTTAAAAATCCCATAATTTAAAATATGCCCTAAACGTTTGTTATAATTGAAATTACATTACAAATCCAATGAAATAGACTTTTTTTTTTTTTTTTACCATCTACCTCTGCCCCAGTTGTTGCTACTCCGTGTAAAACCTAATTTTGAGAGGAAGCTTCGGCATCTGGACTCATGAGTAGCTGATTTACAAGTGGTCTCCCTATTAGCCCCACCAAAGCATTGGAAACCTTATGGTTATGTTATTTCTCAACAGTTTCAAGTGATGGCAACCTGAGAGCCAAGATTTTACACAGTGACAGATATTTATATTTTTCTGGCCACATTTATATTTTCATGACTTTTGTGATTTGATTATATATCAAGCTGTTTCAGGGCTCCTGGAATTCATTCACTCAACAAACAGAATAGGCACTGAGGTAGAGAAGTAAAAACCCCCAGTCCCTGTGCTTAGGCAGTGCACTGTCTAGTTGGACAAGAAAACAATAACGATTTTAAAAAGTAACACGAAAAGACAAAAAAAAAAAAAAAGACAATGAAAAGTCATAAGCACATGGTAAGTGAGGTTCCCAATGTGCAGGTAGATCTGTTGTTAGAGGCCAAATGAGTCAACATAAATACTCTGGTCCATGGCCTGTAGGAAAATGCTAAATTCTATTGTAAACTAATAAAGCGGAATCCTGGCTTTTACATGAGTGGGGGTGAGCTTGATGAACTGCCGAGAGACAGAGCTACTCTCCGTGCATTGGCAAGATCTGGCTTCTGAGCATTTAGCATGGATGCAGTGGGAGTGCAAAGGTGGAGGTTGGTCGTGATCATGTATTGTGGGCAATTTACCATTTCTAGAAATAAAAGGATCACTTTAACTTGTAAAGGAATTCGGAAAGCTGACTTTCAAAACCAAATGTGTATGTTTAGATAATTTTTCCTTATTTGTGGCTTGGGTTTAAATTTTAATAGGCATAACTAATTTTTACTCTCTCTAACTTGTTCATTCTGGAATAATCCTAAATATATGAATTATGTTTGCATGTTTCTTTACCAGAGTCTTTTTTGAAAAAGCCTTTTTGAATCATGAATGGTCTTTCATATTTTAATAAAGTATTTGAAAGCTTTATTTACCTAATTTGTCTTAAAATATTTTTAAAAATATTGAGAGATAGATGCTATTAATATATGAAAGCATTGATGAGGGCCATCTTACTTATCTTATTGGACAGATTCCCTGAAAAAGGTAAGTGCTTTTCTGAGTTTCCTACTGTCAAATTTTCCAGTCCACTATCTTCTTGTGCTGGCCTTTTATTCATAATTTTTTTTTTCCACCTTTTCTCTCCCAGCATAAGCTTTCTTGCTATTTCCCAGTACATAATAGCTTGTGCCTTTACAGAAAGTTCATATCCTTGCCATATCTAAAATATTGCCATGCTAACATATACCTGTAAGATGCTGAGTCAAGATAGAAAAATGCACATATATTTCCAAGTGTACACCTTTCTTCAGAAAAAAAAACTGTGTCAGCAAGCCCACAAGAACATGACAGTTTATCAAATAGTCATTCATTTCCTCTGAAGTTTGTTCTTAAGAGATAAGGTCAGTAAGGGAGACAAGCTTAGGTAATAGTCAGTTTGGCTATTACAAGCAAGTAAGCTTTGTGGTAGTACATAGGTAGAATAAGTGTATAGAAGATGCTTCTGATTAAGACTTCTAGTGTAAATGAAGGGTTGGGTTTAAGATGTTATTTGCGGTAGAATGGATAGAGAATTAAAAATGTGAGAAAATAGTTTTAAAATCTGTTAAGGTTTAGACATCAGCTCACGTTTTATTTGATTCACTTTACTGAGTTCAGAATCCAGTGTCTATTAATAATAAAATCCAGATTTGCCCTTGAGCATCTCAAGGTTACAAGATGCCTAGTCTTCCTATGCGTGAGCTATAAATTCAACGTCATCCCCTATGGTTGTCCTTGCAGTAAATGGGATCCCATTATTTGAGGGTTTGCAGCTAGGTGTGAAGTTAAACTACCTAGTTTGGACACTTATGTAATTTGGGGTCATTGGCCAAACTTGTAGTAAAACGCTGAATTGTCACCATTAGGCCATTTGCCTCTTAAATGAATATTCTTATGTAGAAAGATACAAGAAAACTGATTGACTGGAGAGAGCCCATCAACATAAACTCGAGATCTGAATTTTTTTCAGCTCTGTCAGATTATTCGAGTGGTCTTAGGTAAGTCAGTCTGTTACCATTGTTGCGTTTGCCACGTTGGAAAAATGAAGTCTCGCTCACCTCCCAGGATTACTCAGGTACTAGAATTATATAAATTTAAGGTAGTAATATTACTAAACATTTAAATAGCATTGATATTCAAAGATCTCTAAAAGTGAGGGTGAATAGGGAAGGAATATGGAGAAATCTATCTCCTTTAATAATTGTCTCGATGTAGGAGCTCTTGCCTCTTTTTCTTTTTTTTTAAGTTTTTGTTCATTTATTTCGAGAGAGAGAAAGCACGAGAAAGGGAGGGGCAGAGAGGAAAGAGCAAGAATCCCAAGCAGGCTCTGCACTGTCAGCGTGGAGCCTGATGTAGGGCTCGAAGCCATGAACCATGAGATCATGACCTGAGCGTAGATCGAGTCGCGTGCTTAACCGACTGAGCCACCCAGGCATCCCTTGCCTCTTTCTTTTTGTACTCTGAGGGTGGGGTGGGATGGGTATTTAAAAAAAAATGACCAGGTGATACTAATATTCCCACCCCTCCACTGACACCATTGCTTTTTGCTGATTGGTTGTGTTGAAACAATAAGATTGTCTTCTGCTCCGTGACTCTTTTCACTGTATCTGTGTACAGTAGTCCCCACCTCCCCCAGATGCGGGGGGACGCATTCCAAGACCCCCATGGGTGCCCGAAACCATGAAGAGTACCAAATCTTATGTATACTATGTTTTTTCCTATATGTACATATATATCCGTGACAAAGTTTAATTCATAAATTAGGCACAGCGAGAGATTAGCAATAGCCAATAACAAATGAGAACAATTATAACAATATACTGACATGAAAGTTACATGAATGTGGTCTCTCTCTCAAAATTTCTTAGTGTAGTGTACTCACTCTTCTTCTCGTGGTGATGTGAGATGAGAAAACGCCTATGTGATGAGATGAAGCGAGGGGAATGACATAGGCTTGTGATAATAGCGTTAGGCTACTATTGACCTTCTGACAGTATGTCAGGAGGAGGGTCTTCTGCTTCTGGACTGTAGGTTACCGCGGGTAGCTGAAAACTGTGGAAAGTGAAACCGTGGCTAAGGGAAGACCGCTGTGTAAGGGGCGCCTGGGTACCTCAGTCAGTTAAGCATCTGACTTCGGCTCAGGTCATGACCTCCCATTTTGTGAGTTTGAGCTCCACATCGGGCTCTCTGTTGTCAGTGCACAGTCCCCTTCAGATCTTTTGTCTCTCTCTGTCCCTTCCTTGCTCGTGCTCGCTCTAGTTCAAAAAAAAAAAAAAAAAAGGCATTAAAAAAAGGCAGCAGGGCATCTGAGAGTGGTGTAAATTCCAGAATTCTAAGCAAGTTTTGGGAACAAGCAACTTGTTTGGACTATGGGTGTCCCATTACCACCAAGTTGAATTTTGCAAGATCTATCCGCCTTGCTTTCCCAGTGTCACTTGTAAATACCTTCTTGTGAAAAGTACCAAATGGCCATTGTAATGGCCCAGTATGTGAGAGCTGTTTTTTTTGTTTTCTTTTTTTTTTTCAGTCCCCCTCCACCCCGCCCCCGACTTTCTCCCCCATTCACTTTTTTGCCAATGCATCTGGGTGCCCGGCTCTCCTAGCTCTCCCCAACCCGTCTTGCAATTCTTTATTTTCTTTCCATTGCTCAGAAAGGCATCAACAGGAGAAAGAAACCTTTTTCAAAGTAATAGCCTAGAGGCATTTAAACTTGGAACAGCTACTCTTCGTCTTCTTTTTTTTTTTTTTTTTTTTTATTAAATGGGCATTTGTGGCAGAGATCCTGTTTGTGTGAAAAATAAAAATGAAGAGACATCTGCTTAGGATTAGTGCCTTTCTGATTTCTGCACCTACATTTTCAAGATGATGCGGTTTTATTGTTCCCTGATAGGGAGCTACTTTTCATATCTCAGGTGACCAGACATACTTGAGAATGCAGTTTGGCGCATGAATAACATGGGACACACCGTTCGTTTGCAATTTTATTTTTTAAAAATGAAATATTCAAAGTACTTTTTTCTTTCAAATATCGACACATAATGTTTAACTTTAAATATTTACAGCATGTTGTTGTGATGCTCTTGTAGAAAAATGCATGCTTCTGGCCTGAAAGCCAGAGCCAAATGCAAAAGACCATTTAACTGCAGCCAGAGAACATGAACCTGTACAGTATCCAGTCACTTTTCAGCACAGGAGTGAGAGCAGGAATACAAAATTGGGACCTATTGTTTCCTAGCAACACGGCTCAGGCCATTATAACACAATTTTCAGTATGATTAGAACCTCTAACTGTTGTTATATAGAAACTGAAAATCTTGGCATACACTGTAAACATCTTTACTTTTCATGAGAAAGTAAGCAGCTAAAAAGAATATTTTTCTGACGGTAAAGGCTATACTTCTCTTTTTCACCTTCTTTCTTACCGATGCTTTTGCCAGAAGAATAGTAAAGATTTAGACATTGTCATGATTCATACAAGTAAAATATTTTTCAAGGACACAATCTGATATACTAACATTTATTTAAGAGGTTAAAGTCCACCACTAAATCTAAGGAAAGATTTTTAACTGCCAAACACATTTCCTTTGACAAATAATGTAAGATGACAACTGCCAAGACAAAATCCACAGCAAGTTTAACTAACTATTTTCAGTTACTGTTTAGGAAGTAATTTCTTCTTACACACAGTAGTAGGTTTGGTCCTTAATAGCTTTCACATGAAGGACACACTGAAATAACAGTCACTATTTTGTGTTTGAATTCTTTTTTGTTTGTTGTTTTCTGTTTTTTTGTTTTTGTTTTGCTTTTTTGTTTTTTTTGTGTTTTTTTATGTTTTTTTGTGTTTTTTTTGTTTTTTGTTTTGTTTTTTGTTTTTTTTCTTTCTTTTTTTTGTTTTTTTTTGTTTTTCCCTTTTGCAGAATAAAGAACCTTACAGAAGGCTGTGGAAGAGCAGTCTGAAATCTGAAGTACTAGTCAGGTCAGCTGTGTGTATGTGAGTTCCTCCAAGAAAACAAGAATGTTGTATCTAGTCTGTAGCCTTCTGTCTTTCCACAAGCTATAATACACTCCAGTCTTTCCAAAAGTTTCTTTCAATACTTGATTACTGTACTTTTGCTTCCATTGCAATTGCCCTTACAGGAACATATCTTTATAAATGCAAAAACTTTGTCCTGACTCTCTCAGGTGATATTACAGTGGGGCCTGGACTGGTGAAAACTATATTTTAAAAGGAGGGAAGAAAAAAGAAAAAAGAGTAGGAACAACATGATAGGATGCTTGACATGGTGTTGATCGCAATGAAAAAGAAAAATCTTAGAAAAAGTATCATTCAATTTTATACCTATGTGGTTAGCATGTGAATTCCAAATTATACATCGTCAAGTTTTTATACATTTGGCTATGTGGTATATATATTATATTCTATATATATAGTCTCTATATTATAGCTCTTCTAGATAAATTGACAGTAAAGGACACGCTTATTTTACACAGTGTTTTGCTGGGTTAAAAATAAAACATATGCCTATTTATGTGGAGAGTGTTTTGCTAGAAATTAGTTTATGAATTGGGCTTTATTTCCCTTTCCTTCAGGAGTCATGCTTCTAATCAATAATGATTAGAATGGCAACTAAAAATAAATGTATTTAAATGTCTGCTAAACTGAACTTTGCAGTTCATTTGGATCTCTAGACTGTAGTGCAAGAGTAAAAACAGAACAAAATAGAACAAATAAAATGGGCCTAACTAGGAAAAAGAAACAACCACAGAGTATTCCCTGCCTCCGGCCCAGAATGTTCTTCATGAGAGCCCAACTAGAGTGCCCTCATTCTAACTTGAATAGCGTGTGGCTGTCCAGTGTCAGCTGCCTGTGCCTGTGCTCTGGGTGTGAGAAATTCGTGTTTCTCTGTAAGATGCATTCACTTTCATCAGGGAATGCAAACAAAGTGTTCTTTCGCTAATTTAAACTTCAGAATTACAAATCAATGACGGCATTCTTTGTATTCACCTGAACGATGTACCCCACGTCTCCATGTTCTTATTAAGAAATGCCAAAATGTTTCTCTTAGATTTACTGTGCATTAGCGCTAACCTTTTGGGTTTTTTTTTTCCTCTTTCCTCCCACAAACTTCGGGAGAGGTAAAGAGAGTAATAATAGTTCAAGGCAGTATTAAAACCACAGCTATAAGTGATAAAAAGTGCATTTCCTGAATATAATACAAATGTAACTTTAAGAAACTAAAGGCACAAACTAAATAAATATGTATTACAAACTAGAAATGCACAGTTCAAGGTAATTACTATTAAGTAAAAGCCTCAAATATTTGTTTCTAATGGATATTTAAAGCAGTTTGAAAATGATACATCATCAGTGAATTGCAAAAAGTATAATAATCGCTTAAAATATAAGCAAAATAGACTCTAATATTGACATCTTGGATTAGTGATAAAATACATCATCACATTTATGAATGCACTCTCTATATACAGTTCACAAATTATTTTTCCATTGATTTAAAAGAACATCAGAGGTTCTAGGAACATAAGGTCCATTTTTAGGCTGGTGTGGAGGTATTCAAATTTCCAACAAGTTGGTTCATAATTTTAGAATCCCATCCTGAATAAACAGTATACCACTAACACAGGCCTGATTCAGAAAAAAAAATAATATGATTATAGTCTGGATTAGTAATCTCTTGAGCTGGTGTGCTTCCAATCAAAAAGAGAGAGGAGTTCATCATGAATTCTCTCTCGGTCTCTCTGTGTCTCTCAGAATACACACGTAAGAATGTGGTAACCCCAACCTGATGTTTTTGAAAATGAAATGTTTGGATACACCCTCCCCTACTGTCTGCGGATCCTTGCCTTTTCCTCCCTCTACTTGGTGAAGGAGCCAGACTCTTTCCAAACCTTAACGTGAGCCCGGATTCTGACTTCGCATATTTTCAAAGGAAACCGTCATCACCAAGCAAGGCAATGACCCCACACTGCATTTAGGTAGCAGCTGGAAAGAATCCAAACTGTAACACTCCATCATAAATCCTCCTTCAGACATAGCAAATATCCAGACCCAGGGATGAAAATGCTGAAGCTGGCTCAGGGGAATTTTCTGCAGGCCACATTGTGCTGTCATGTCTTTTCATTTGTGGTAACTTACAATTACGCAGCATTTTACAAACTCTTTGTCACTGGGCACAAATCTCCTAGCTCACCAAGGGGCTTCTTTTTGCTACAGGATTCATAAAGATTGAGGAACCGCAACTGATATTAACACTAATCCTGATCTTTTTCCGAAGTTTAAATGATCATGGAACAAAAATAACCCTTTCTGGAAAATAGTTTTTTTCCTAGGCAGGACACATGATTAAATCAAAATAAACGGGTAAAGACAGAGAACCAAAATAACTCAAGTATCAATTGTTTTGGTAAAAAACAGTCTGCCTCTCTATAATCAGTTGAAATGTTTTCGATTGGAAAGGGTTCACTTAATTAAATTTCCTGACTATGGAGGGGAGATGTCCCATACAGAATTGTACATTTGAAAGATAAATCTAAGTGGTATGAATCAATGTGGCAGCAACTACTGTGATGTTCCCTTTGGTGCTTTCCTTTCGTCTTAGTACTAGGTCTATTTTTTTTTTTTTTTAAGGTTTTGGCTCTTCTGAATTTCTGCAGTAGTGAATGTATCAGCATCCCAGGCATGTATGCCTGCTAAAACCTCTTGTTTTTTTTTTTTTCTGTACCAGAATCATTTGTAGTAAATTACCTTTCGTGTGCACAAAACCATTGGATTAGTGTATAAATATGGAATCACTAATGTGAAACTATGACCAAAACACACCCTATATATAGATGAGTAATTCCTACCCAGGTTAATAGAAGCTATGTTTACCTGACACCAATACAGCCAGACAATTTGGTGAAAAAATGGAGTCTAAACAGGTTGTGCAGGAGACGTTCCATTGGCCAGCTGCCTTGGTATCACGTACACATGAGCAAATAGTGGCATTTCAGTCTGTTACCACACCCACAGGGAAGCATGGTAGGCAGAATCCGGCCACCGCACGCCAAAACACAGCACAACAACATGGCATTTTAACAAGCAAGGAGGAATAATCAGGGAGGAAGGGCAAATGGGTCGTGACTCTGGGAGATGGTGGCGGACGCCATTTTCCACTTGTTAAGTTTCCCATAATGGATCTGGAAAATGCGAAAGGGCCGGCAGTCTTTCGAGATGCAAGGTTCAGAACACTATCGCACCACATTTTCAGATAGCTCGCAAGTTCTGCCAACAGTTAAACGTGAAACTTTCGCGTCACAGTAGAGATACGTAGAACCTTGGGTTCTTTATACTTGAACTCATGTGCATGGTTCGACAAATTTAAAGTGGTGCTTTCTGGAAACTTTTTTTTTTTTAGCTGTTTTACTTGTGTTATTTTGAATACTGCCACACAAGAACTAAAAATCTCTCATTTCTTAAAGAGTTTAGACAAACAATATTAAAATACCATCTTCCGTCACATTGAAAGGCAGTTGGATATGTTTTTCCTCCATATTTACATATACAGAGTTCTGATCTAGAAAACCAATACAACAAACCATTTTATGTTTTAAAAACAGGCAGTCTTTGGTGACGCAAAGGCAGAGATGTTTTTTGTTACCTCCTGCCTATTTCGCTCTGTCTCATAAAGTGAATATTGTTGGCGCTGTCAGAAAGTTCTAAATACTGCTCGACAGACAAAACAAAATACCCATCATAACCTTGTACCCTCCCAGTGCTCAAAAGCTGCTGCTTTTCCCCCTCTGTCCATGCCCGAATACCCTCCTCCCCTTCTTGCAGCCTTCTCTGTTCCTTAGTCCAGGCCTGGGCCACCGCGCGTTGTCTGGCAATCTCCAGCACGTGATTCTTCTCCTCTTCGACAGTTGTCCCATACCGGATGTTGAAGCACAGAGCCCCGTGCTGGAGCTGGATATCCGCAAACCGTCTAGTCCTCCCATTCAACACAGAGGTCATCTGGGACACAGTGACATTGACACCATTCTCTAGAATCCGCCTCCCCCCAGTGTTCCCGATGAGCACCAGGTCTTCCTCCAGAGACCCAAGCTTAATGAAGTAGTGAGTGTCCCTCCCCTCTATGGTAAAATGAAGGTTTTCCAGGTAATGAGCATTATTGAGAATGGCAGCAAGCCGCCTGCTATCTTCGTTGGCTACTCCTATAATATCGGCTGTTACTATGCCATCCTTGATGGCGAATTTTATACCTTTTCCAAAAACAGAAGGAACAGCAGCAAACCTCGGTTGCTTCCCTCCTTCAAGGCACCGTCCATCATTGTATCGGGGAGTCATAGGAAGTTGGTCCAGGGAAATGAAATTCCTGAGCTGTTTCTGGAGCTCACACTGAATACCTAGGATAGTCTAGGAGAGAAGAAAGGCACAGTGCAAAAATGCAGCACAGGGTCAGACACCTGTCATGCTTGGGGACTGTGGAAAGCACCTTCTTGCTTTACGGTGCTGGTGAGTGAGTTCAAAGCAAGATAAATTTGGACTCTCTTCATCAGAGATTTGGCAAAGACAAGACTAACGGGTTACTTGGCCACCTGGCTATATTTCTTGATGTCTTGGTGAGTTAAACCTAAGGAAATGTACTAGAACCTTGGAGCCAAAAGTCGCTTCAAGTTACATGGGGCCAGCTCCCCCAAAACAAAGACCTTTCGTTTTCACCAATGTAACTAATATGATCTGTTACCGTACGTGGTGTAATACATTAGCCACAGTGAGGAGCAGAGATGGCTTAAGGCATTATTCTTGGCTTTAAACAGATTATGACCTTATAAATAACCACAGCAAAGCAGCAAGAAGATCTTCTTATGAGGACTTCAAAACAAAACCAAAAACAACCCTTTCTATTGTGGACATTTTCAAACATACTAAGAAATAGAATGGTGAACCGCCAAGTGTCCATAACAGGGCTTCAGCAATTTTCAACATTTTTATTAACTTTTTAAAAAAGGATTTTTAATTACAAAAAGGACTTTTAATGATGTTTTAATTATAAAGATTACTTTTACATATTATATGTATTTAGGGATAAGCCTACAGCACCCATTTAAAATTGCCTTTTCCTTATAATTTTTTACACTTAAATTTCAAGCCCTCCCACCCAAATATCAGTTTTATTCTGAAGTATTTTTTTTTTTTTGCAAAGAGACACTCCTCTATTTCTTTCAATTGAAAGGAAAAGTTACTTCATGTTTCCATTTGTTCCTCATCCTCTTGATGAAATGACCTGTTAAACCGTGACTAGTCTGGCATTCCTTTTTCCCAGAGACTTTACCCCTATACTCTTTATTACTTTCACTTCACTGATCTTATGTACTTTTTCTTGGTCAGAATAATTTCTGTTCTTCCCATGCTCTTAATGCACCACACCCTAAATTATTTTGCTGTTGGAAATCTGAAGATTTTACATCTGTCAGTGAACAGTTTTCTCTATACAGAGTCCATAATTGCCCTTGGTAGGCCGTTGCAGAATTTTAAAAGTTGACTTCCTCTTGTTTGTCTACTTCAGCAGGTCACCAAGTGCCATATTGGCCTTGTCTTTCCTAAAAGCTCTGATTCCCTGATCCTTTCCTCATGGAAGCTTTTTTCTGCCTCCTCATTAATCATGGACATTTTAGTGAATATTCAAGATGACTCAAAAATAACGAAGGAAATATATGTTAATACCATCTCGGGGTGTTGGATGCTCCTCTGGTTTTTTGTTTTGTTTTGTTTTGTTTGTTTGTTTGTTCGTTTTTTCAGATACATAGAGACGGTAAAAGTTTTACTAACCTTTCCGGGATCCCACTCTGGAGTTTTTGTCTGAAGCTGGAGAAGCTCATAAGTTAACTCCAAATTTTCTAATTCTGGTTTGGGGAATCCAGGTAGAACATTGTGTAGCTGGAAACCAAATAGCTCCAGCCAACTTCCAATGTCTGTGAGGCACAGAATAGAAAAGGAAAACAAATGATGAAGCCCATAGTTTACAACCTTTGTGGAAAGCTTGAATGATTCCTCCCCTGCCTTCAGTATGTTCAGCCAGTGGGAAGTTAGGGATAGAACTCCCCCTTCTATCACCTGCTCCAAAGCCTATGATCCACTCTCTACTGGGAAACCTTTTGATTCGTGGAGAATCACAGAGATGGGTTGGGTTTACAGCATTGAAACTCTTAAAAAAATTTTTTTTAAATTTATTTTTTGAGAGAGAGCGAGCGAGCAAGTGGGGGGAGCAGAGAGAGACAAAGGGAGGGAGAGAGAGAATCCCAAGCAGGTTCCACACTGTGAGCATGGAGCCCAACGTGGGGTTTGAACTCACAAACTGTGAGATCATGGCCTGAGCCAAAACCAAGAGTCGGATGCTCAACCGACTGAGCCACCCAGGCGCCCCACATTGAATCTCTTAATGTGGTGGTGGCACTGAGGCCACACAGACCGTAATATTAGGTTTATTTGATGGAACATAATCCTGAAGTTTTTAAATGAAACCATTCATATAAGCTTTGAAGAGTGAAAACTACAAACAGCAAGCTTAAAAGGAAAGAAACAATGCACTGGGATGCAAAAGCATTGTGTTCTATGCCACCTGCACAGTTTTGCTTGCCCTAGAAAACTAAGGAAGAGAGTGACTGCATAATAACTTGTGGGCTAACTGGCAGGAAGAGGAAGCATATTTACAAAGGCACGGAGATTATGTGATAAACACCACCGAGTTATTTCAAGTTTAGTGTAAAGCTTTGTACCTGTGGTATACTTTGCAACATCTTGAATTTTGCCAACTGGGTAGTTATTTTCAAAGGAGTAGAGGTTGAATGGTTTAGGAAGGAGGTTCAACTGTTTCCATATGTGATGATTAGGCGTTGTCCACCTACCAGCAACAACATCATAATCCCTTTGCCCCAGGTGCACTAATTTAGTAAGCAAATCATAGAGTCCTCCATGAAAACCAATGATGACCTGAAAGTCAGGGTAAGTGTCATGGTAGATATCTCCATAAGGCGTGTACAAGATCTCTTTTATCACCTGACCTCGGCTGCTGAACACAGCCAGTGGCGTGCCCGTATTATCACAGGCTACGTAATATTCTTCACCACTGCTTAGCTCCATGGCAATGAGGTGACCTTGGAGATCGTAATACAGGGATGTGATCTCTGAGCTCGTGTGGTTGTACAAATGAGTAATTCTTATGGGATTGGCAAGGTCTGCATAAAAGAACTGAAGGTGCTGCCCTAGGCTGGACTTACTGGCGACACGTCGCCCGAGCCCATCGTAGTAATACTGCACAGTCCAGCCAGAAGCCTTATTGTAGGCTTTCTGCAGCAGACCATTAGAATTATATTCAAATATGTCATTTCCCCTCTGCCGCAGAAAGCCATCTTCATCCATTTTATACTGAATTTCTCCTAGTCTGGTGATGCGGTCTCGGAGGTCATATCGGAGAGGAGTAAGACGAGCACTATTCCCGTGGCTTAAGAGGTTGATGTTTCCATTCAGGTCATAACTGTAACGCCACTGGGTTTTGTCATTTACGGAAACAGTCTGCAGCTGCCCGTCAGCATCGTATTCATAGAAGTATCTTGTTATGTTGGCATCCACTCCCACTCTTATATCACATATCACCATACGCCCCATATTATCATACTGAATAGTCATCCAGTAGGCAATTGCCTTTAGGATTTCGTATTGGACTTCGATAACTTGTCCGCTGGCGCTGAAAATCTTGGTATGCTTCATCACCGTAGTAGTTATGACCTGATTTAAATCGTAATTAATCACACTGAATTTTCCAAACTGCTCTGTTCTACCAGAAACATCAACATATCGGTACAGATCTATGGGCAAAGGGGTTTCATTGATCACAGCTTGCATGCTGGTGACGCGGAAGTTGTTGTAGCTGTAGTCAAACCGAGCATTCACCAGACCTTCTTCACTGAACCTGAAGATCTGGCGTCCAATAAGAGGTCCTGAGGAATCAAAATAAAAATAATGAGAACAGAGCTAGATGCGTAATGGTGAACAATCAGAAAGGTCTCGTGTTATTTTCCTTAGCAGCAATGCTTTTACGTTCGAAATAAGATATTAGAGGTTGACCTCTGATACCGAAAGCATATCATCTCATAGATACGTACTCACAGTTGTGGTCATTAAATATGAAAAAATACTGTATGTTATAGAATGATTTAACTATAGGACCTATGTAAGTAATAACCCATCCGGTAGCTTGGGGTGAGGAAACTGATATTATAAACACGCTTTCTTGTTATAATCACTGACAAGAATGCTTTTAATTCATTTAACCCGTGCTACAAAATCAGCAGGTCAGATTTCCACGAAGCCCAGCATTAAAGTAACTGAATTTGGCATTTTCCAAGCTCAAGGGATGAAACAGATTCAAAAGTTCTGACTTTTGAACATATTTTGCCATCAGCTGAGGCTTATAGAGGTCACATGGGGCTTGAGCTCGTTTCAGTGAGGCTCAAATCTTGCAGCTGCACCTTTGGGATGATTTGGTGGTGAGCTACAAATGAGCACACAGACTAGGTTCTCTGATCTCAACGTTTCTGAGAGCCAAGACAGGGACAAAGAGATGTGTGGTGGTTTCCTAAGGGATCACCTTTCATGCAGTCTATAGCAGGTTTTTAATTTTCAAAGGAAGATAATTTAATAACTAAAGGGAACACGTGTTGGATTGAATGTCTGCAGGATAATGATTCTATTTCACACTGTGGCCGGCAAAAATTTCATAAGAAAATACTGGTACGGTTGTACACATCCCCACCGTTTCACAACAAACCTGTTTGCCTATATCTGATTGTGCAAATGAAGCCGTCATGCATCAGGTGTATTGTCTTAATCACTCCAGAAGACTCTTCATAGGTTAATGTGACCTGAGTGGTATCATAGAGAATCTCAGACAGCCTTGCTTGCTTGGTGTATTTGTATAACACTCTGCGCCCTGTTCCCAGATGCAGGGTCTGTAGCAGTCGGCCATCTCGACTGTAGTCTTGGATGAAAGAGGTGCTACTGTCTGGTGGGGTGTAGATGTTCCGGTAGTAGCCCACTGAAAGCATGGTTTGTAAGCTGTGGCGCACCATACTAGGCATGGTGACCGAGAGCAGACAGTCTGATTGGTCATACTCAAAGATGTAACGCCTCTGGCTATGTAAGAGAAGCATCACAGACTGAAACGAGACAAAGGCGAAATAGTGTATTATGTACCACTGAAGTTGAGGAGAAGAAACGCATTCATCCATTCAACACAGATTTATCGAGCACTTACTACGTGCCAGGCACCGTGGTGGACCCTAGTGGATACAGTAGTGGGCAGTCACGGTGTCTAACCTTATGGAGCTTACAGTTTAAGGGAGGAGGAAGACAAGCAACCAAGCAACTGCAATATAGTGTGAAACGTGTTATGACAGAGGAAGGACAGGGTGCCTAGCAGAGGAAGAATAGCTAACCCAGACTTAAGAGGTGAGGAAAGGCTTCCTGGAGGAAGTGACTTCCGAGTCGAGACCTAAAGAATGACCAAGGCTTGGCCGGGTGAAGGAAAGGAAACGGGGGGGGGGCGCAGGGTAGGGAGAGAGTGCCCCTGACAAGAGCACAGCATTGTGAGGGGCTGGATAAGAGAGATGGCTTTTCAGAGGATGAGAGCAATTTCATGTGGCCAGAGCGTGGGTGTGTTGGAGGGGAGGGGATGGTGACTGGCAAGAGACAAGGCCAGTTAAGTAGGCTGGGTCCAGATTATGCTGGGCTTTCTAAGCCATGCTAGAGACCGGACTTAAACATGTTGGCCACAGGGAACCACTGAAAGCAAGTCAAAGGGCAGGGTGCTGGCAGAGCTGGGAGAAGCAATCGGTCAATATTCCAGAAAGGTTACTGTTTGCGGAGAAGCATCCACGTGGCGACGGACTGGAGGGAGGTAAATGGAGGGTGAGGCATGCCACATGTGGAGTTATGGTCACCAAAAAAGTATTCATTGACTTCACATAGTCGTAAATGTCTTCCTCAAAAGTTGTACGCAAAATGTTATTATTACTGCTTTGCAATTTGTGTTTTAGTTGGTTTTTTATTTGAGTACCATTGACATTTTTTCAAAATTTTATTTTTAAGTAATCTCTACATCCAACGTGGGGCTCGAACTTACAACCTTGAGATCAAGAGTCGCATGTTCTACTGACTGAGCCTGCCGGGAGCCCCTATAGTTGACGTTTTAAAAATATTGGACTGTAGTTGACAAGCAATTCATATATATTAGGGGAACATGCCATTAGAAGTGAAGAATTCTCTGGATATACAACCCCTTTCCTCCAAACTGATCCGTATTTCAGAAACAGTTATTTGTTGAGGTATAATGCCTTGCATGTAATTAGGTATTTCACTGATATTGGCTTTACCTTATTTTAACTTTAAATACAAACATAGAAGGAGCACTGTTTTACAGGGGACTCAATCCTATTTCTAACTGAAAAGCATTTAAATCTCATCTTTTAATAAAAATTAAAAAAAACTCTCAGCCCCGGAGATTCTCATGTAACACTCTAAGGACGCTTTTCCCTTCCCTTTTTGAAAATTACCTTATCAAGCAAAAGGATTTAGTTGAGCTTTATTTTCTGAAGTTTGTGTTATGTAAATGATAGGTATCTTTTCATTTTCTAAACATAAATTACATTAATATTTATGAATACAAATTGCATAAGCACACATAATGTACACTTAAACCTTCTAAACATGAAACTAGATTCTAATATTAAATGTATTTCTTGAAACTGCATATCCTCCCTGCCCTTCTGAGAATTATTGATTTGGAATCGCATGTCAGGACCGTGAAGTCAAAGTCAGCAGTTATTTTCTCCTTTGTTCATCCTGTTTTTCCCCACCAAGTACTCTGCCTCGCGGGTACAGAGCTGCGTGCGGAAACCCTGTCACCTCATCACCTGTGGACAACATGCAGCTCCAAAACAGAGGCACTCCCACTGAACAGAGAGGCAGGAGACTTGGCTTTTCTGTGTGGGCATGAGGACACGAAGGGAGAACCACGTCCTTGACCGAGGCAGAACCCACAGACCCTGGGGGCAGCTGGCGGAAGATGCCTTTGCATTACCCTATGCTCCCAGTCCGATTTCTTAGCTCCTTTCCACTCTGCCCTGTCAGTTTGCCACGAGCAAATGACATCTGTCACCTGCGATGCAGGCCAGGGACAATCACCATATGGCTCCCACGCATTATCTCGTACCAGCCTGCCTGGGCCATGCCTTTCCCAGTCGCTGTATGCGCCCTGCCAAACATTTGTAGCACATCGCCACTGTCCCCCCCCCCCCCCACTCCCGTCTCATCCACTGCGCTGTAGTGAACCACTGCCTGACCCCGTTCCTAGGTGGTGCTGATGCCGTGCTCTCTCAAAAGCTCCCCGGTCTGTTTTAAAGCTTTCTGCCAGTGGCGAGAATGCGGATGATGCGATTAGGAATCTCGTGAATGTAACTGTGGTGTTGCCAGAATACCATTTAGCTCTCACTTGGCTGCCTTTTCACTTGGGTGGGCATTATTATCAGTTTGTTCAATAACAATGCCTATGAGTCCATCCAGTGCCCACAGTGCTGCTACGGCGGGATAAAAGGCCATTTCTTAGGAGTGCAAACAATAGAGTGGGAGACTTTGTATTTTTTTAATTGGTTGTGGGATCCTAAAAGAGAGCATTGTAAAGAAGAAAGAAAGAACAAGCACGGATATTCATTTGAACAAGACTAGATAGAAATGAGAGATGGTAGAAATTTGTAAAGCTAAAGCACTTGAACAACCACCAGATGGCAGTGTGGGGCCACCTGGAAGCTCAAGCTACGTACAGTGTATTGTATCCCCCGAGGCAGCCTTTGGAAATTTCAGCCCCAAAGAGGCAATTTTGTGTAAATGTATCAGGCTAAAGCATCTTATTAAATGATTATAAAATATGTTTAAATGCATTTTAAAAATGAAGTCCTTAAGAACGATTTTAGGAAACCGAAAGATTTACATTTACTGTAATACAAAATTTTAGCCCCACAAGTCTTCAAAATATAATTAACTCAGAGAAGTCTCATAAATCAAGATAGAGAATTAATGACCACATAGAGAAAATTTAAGAAACAATAATTGATTTTTTTAATAGAGAAGAGCTCCTTTAAGCAACCGCAGCTATTACCCAAATTATTTTTCTTCTAATGGCTTGGAGACCATTGTGCATGAAAATGATACATGTATCTTTCACCTGCTCTAGAGGAAGTCATGTAATTTGGACAAAATTTCTGCACGTTAAGGTGAACTATCTGCTGTTGTTTTGAATATAACATGGTATAGGGATGGCAAGCAAATTTACAGAGATAACACCAGATGGATTTTGAGATATAAAATGAGGTCTACGTTTTCAAGCTTGAGAATCCTTACTTTAAAAAAAATTTTTTTAATGTTTTTATTTATTTTTGAGACACAGAGAGACAGAACATGAGCAGGGGAGCGGCAGAGAGAGAGGGAGACACAGAATCGGAAGCAGGCTCTGGGCTCTGAGCTGTCAGCACAGAGCCCGACGCGGCGCTCCAACTCACGGACTGTGAGATCATGATCTGAGCTGAAGTCGGATGCTTAACCAACTGAGCCACCCAGGCGCCCCGAGAATCCTTACTTTAAAATATACTATGAGATACAGTGTCTTTGTGTTTGCTCTGCCCCACACGTAGTGAAAGAATGTGCCAGCAAAGGCCATGTCACAGAGGACAGAAAAGAGCACAAGAAGACACAGAACCTCATCACCTCACTGGAAAAGCTACATGGAAGTTGGACTTTGGTAAAATTCAATATGCTTCCCCCCCTTTTCTTCTTTCTAGCATCACAATTTGAAAAATGCTTTAATTTTCTTTTTTTCTTCCTTCATTTTCCTTCCTCCTCTCCTTCCTTGTTTGAATTTACCTACCAGGAGCAGCAAGTAAGTGGCGTTTGTTCTGGACTGAAAAGTAAATGCTATAATGCAAATGGAAATGGAAAGAAACTAACTTTTATTGAAAGATGTCCTGGGTGCTTTATATTAAGTTATTTCACTTAATCATCACATCTATTCATTGAATGCATTATTATTGCTGGTAATTATAATGTTAATAAACTCCATCTCATGATACATGATTTTTTGGAAAGTAAAGAGCCATTCCAAAATTGTGGGCTTTGCACGTTCTGAGTTTTGCATAATAGGATTGCTGAAGTCAGGAGCTACTTTTTAATTAGAGAACAAATTAAACGTGAACTCAAGAAAGGGACAAACGTCAACTAAAAGGCACACGTGATTTGGGCTTGTCTCGCTGGTCAGTAAACTAGTCTCTGGAAGTCACTAGGGCTTCGCTTGATACGTGACACATCAGTCAGGTCTTATTTCTGTCCACTGCAGGATACAGTTGGGGTTTTTTGTTTTGCTTTTAAAGAGTTATTGCCAACTAAGTTTCTGTAGCAAAGAGAACTTACGTGAAATTTACTTCACGTGATTCTTTGCTGAGGAAAGTTCGATGAAATAATCAGCTAATTCAGAAAAGAGAAACAATAAAATCACTTCCTTGGTGTCAAAGAGGCTACACTCAGGGCTAAACATTAGGTTTTCAATAGGCTTTTTCGTTTTTGTACAGACAGCATAAAGGAAAAGTCTTAGAGACTCAGACGCAACTGTCCACAGGCAGTTGGAGCTCAGTGTGCAAACTACGTGCTAATGAAGCTGGGGTTAAGAGTTCAAACCCATGCGGCTCCTAGGGAGTGTTGGCTACTTCACTAGCCACATGTGCGACCTGTGGAGGGGTCAGTGCAAACGCATCCTCATTCCTTGAAAAACAAATCAGCTTATAATCTAATAATCAGGGGCATCTTTTCAAAAAAATTTACAATATGTTTATTTATTTTTGAGAGACAGAGAGAGAGACAGACAGAGAAAGCGAGAGAGAGACAAAGGAAGAACAAGTGGGGGTGGGGGGGGGCAGATAGAAGGAGAGACACAATCCCAAGCAGGCTCCACGCTGTCAGCGTAGAGCCCCATGTGGGGCTCAGACCCAAGAACCTCGAGATCATGACCTGAGCCGAGATTAAGAGTTGAACGCTTAACCGACTGAGCCACCCAGGCAACCCTGGCATCTTTTTTTCATATGAAGGTCGCTACATGCGTCTCCCATGCAATGGGATTCATTTAATTTTGTACCATGTTTAGCGCTTCGTAGGACATGAGCCATAGGATTTTGCAAATCATTCTTGTTACCAAAATTCAAGAGGAAAGACCTACTCTATAAGATTCAGATGTTCCCAGCATAGAGTACAGATGATAGATTTGATCTATTTCTTCAGCAGACAAGGGGTGGATAGAGCAGAGGACTCCCTTCTTTACCCTGACTCCCAAGTAGAATTCTGTTTTATCTGCTAGGCATTTGCAATTTGGCAAATTCTCTAGCAACTGCTTCTGGGAAGTAGTTACAGTTTTATGGTGACATACAACCATTGGCACGCTTTTTTTCCGTCAAAACTTTGGGGAGTGTATCAGAAAGGCTTGGCATTGGGGTGCCTGGGTGCTTCAGTCAGTTAAGTGTCCGACTTCGGCTCAGGTCATGATCTCACGGTTCATGGGTTCGAGCCCTGCGTCAGGCTCTGTGCTGACAGCTGAGAGCCTGGAGCCTGCTTCCGATTCTGTGTCTCCCTCTCTCTCTGCTCCTCCCCTGATTGCACTGTCTCTGTCTCTCTCTCTCTCTCTCTCTCAAAAGTAAATAAACATTAAAAAACTAGAGAGAAAGGCTTGGCATTATTTGGTGCAAATAGCGAAAATCTGTCATGTGAGCTATGAGTTCCTATGACTTCTGTAAGAACTTTTAGGGGTTAACTTGCTGTGATTATCCTTAAATCCTCAAGGGAAAGCATTTTTCAATTTTCCCAGAAATTAATTCAGGACTGATGAATCCAGTTGAACGGGTAGATTTGGGAAACAAGAGACACCATCTTAGCACATCAGAAATTGAGATGGAGGGATAGAAATCAATTTCCCTTACTCTTCTCTGCTGCTGATGTGGCCAGAAACCATTTTGCTATGTGGTGGCTGTCTGATAAATGGTTCCGGTGGTGGGATTAAAATCATTGTCTATGTCTGCCAGACGGGAGGCCCCGTGCTCCCGTTACAGGTGCTGCTGGAGACTCACTGTACACAAAGGACTGTCACCAATGAGGCCCCACTGCCACCATTTGCTCAGACTGATTACTTGTGAAAATTAGTCCTGAAATATATACTACTAAAACTTCACCGATTATCCTAACAAAATCCGAATTCCTGATCCTCTGTGTAAGAGGCTCTTCTCCAGAGCTGAGACACATTAACACACAATTTTATAATTTTCCACTTATTTTACCTCAGTGTGAGCTTTCATAATAATGAAGATACCTTTTCAAGAGCGGTAGCAAATACGCTCAAATAAGGAGAAAGCTAAGCCATTATCCTGACTTCAGTTTGAAAGAGTACCTGGCAGAGTGTGCAGTTGGGGAAAGTTTTCAGCTGAAAAACAGCTTCTCCGTATACATTCATTTTGTTGTTGTTGTTACTTGAACAGAGCCGAACAGCGAGAACAGACTTTTTTCTCCTATACGTCTCCTCGCCAAGATCGGTAACTAGGACCATTTGCAATATTCTCATTCAGAAACTCAGAAGTAGTTTCTTGTCCTTACATACTTACCTTTTCCAAGTAGGTATAGCTCCAAATTTTCCCATCAGCCCAAGTTCTTGAAATTATTTTTCCACTCTGGTCATATTCCATTTTTTCATTCCACGTCCCTCTTTGAATGAATGTCACCAACCCCGAAGGTGAATATGTGATGTTCACTTCATTGTATCTGCTTACGGGAGACCACAGAATAGGTCGTCCCGTCTGGTCGTAAAGAATTCGAAGGGTGAATTTCCGGTGGTCATCGTAGATCTTTCCCGTGCGAGTTATGTGATCAAAATCTATGGACAGCAGGTTTCGGTTATGGGCCTACAAAACAGATATAAGATACCTTTTAAGCACTGCTTCGGTTCGTCTCATCAACTGCGTTCACAATCGTGCAGCCAACACCTTAAATCCACCTGGAGCGAAAGACCAAAGAAGATGTTGGCGGTGGGGAGGAGGGAAGGCCAGATACGGGAGGTTTTCAGGCAAAGCACAGTAAACCAGGGTATGGTTTTTATGCAGATTTAAGTCCTCACCTTTTCCACTGTAAGAGTTTCTAAAGATTTAGGGCCATCCTCCTCTTCCTGGTACAGAGAGGGAGACACCCTTACACATGGAGATTTCCCTGATAAACAGCAAATGCCTCTTCCAAAAGGGTAACTTCTACTCGGGTTTCAGAGCTTCTCCTGTATCTGCTGTTTCTTAAAATCAGTCCACAATAATCTTTATGCCAAAAAGGCATATTTTAGCGTGGCAAATTCTGCTGTCCTTCAAATGAAAAAGGAGAGACTTTGACAAGTGTCCGCAGCAGTGACCCAGGACTCAGGAGCCATTTAATTAGCTGCTTGCCTGTACACCAAGTCATTTCTTGTATCAGGGGCTTAGTTTTCTTATCTGTGAAATGGGAGTGATATTACCACTGTATTATAAGACTACATATACAGATACCTGGAGAAATGTAAAAATATTATTAGCGATTGTTATTTTAAAAATATAATTACTTTTTTTCATTTAGGTTAGGCTTTTGCATGGGCCGTGTGTCAGATTCCAAGGTGACTGTAGTTTGGTGTACTAGATTTAGATCTGTAGGAATTGCAGTGTGATCTGGAACAGCATGTTAAATATCTGGCTAATGAGGAAAGGAGAGAAACCGACAATAGGGCTTGACTACATTAATCATAGTTGAACTAAGCTGATTCACTCACTACTCAGCTAAACTCTATGTTCATTTTTAACTTCTGTGGACAAGGATCCCTTTAAATACCTTAAAGCTATGTACCGTGCCCCCAGAAAAATGCACGTACACACAAACAGGAATGTTTTACACGAAATCTCAAGAGGGGCTCTGAAACCCAGTCGTGAAGCCTCTACAAGTCTCAAGAATCCAATTTTCAAATCTCGGTTCAGAATGAGATTTTTAAAAATTTTTTTACTTAAAAATTTTTCTTTTCATTCTTTGAGATATAATTGACATACAACATTAGTTTCAGGCGTACAGCACAACGACTCAGTATTTGTATATATTGTGAAGTGATCACCAGAATAAGTCTCATCAGCATTCATCTCCACACAGTTACACATTTTTTTGTCTTGTGATGCCAACTTTTAAGATGTACTCTCTCAGCCGCTTTCAAATGTATGACACAGTCCTATTAACTGTAGTCACCATGTTGTGTGTTACATCCCCAGGACTTATCTCTTTTATAACTGGAAGTTTATACTTTTGATCACCTTCACCCATTTCCCTTCCTGTCCCCCACCCCCTGTCCCACAACCACCAATTTATTCTCTGTATCTGAGTTCAGGTGTTTTTAGGATTCCACGTGGAAGTCGGATCCAAAGACAGTTCTTATCTGTATCATTTTGAGCTGAGGTCAGTGAAGACCCAGCAGGTTTAAGAAAAACTTTGATCCCTTCCTTAACTACCTAAAAGAATTCAGTTAGATAGGAGGCCTGGTTCAGGAACAGAGCTATTACCCGAGATTACTTTTTATCGGAATGACCTATCTGTATGGCAGGACCAACGTGTAATTACTAAACATCTGCTCTTATTCTCCTCCTCATCCTGTGAATTACCCTCCTCCCCGCCCTGGAGCCCCAGGCACCCTCTCTCATCTCTTAGTTCAGGATGGTCTAGAAGCCTCATATTGCTTGTCTTTGAGCCTCTTGTGTTTTTGTGGGGTTTCCATAAGTGCAAAATTAAATTGGTTTTCCTCTTATTAATCTGTCTCACGTGAATTTTATTAGACCAACCAAAGAATCTAGAAAGGAAGAAGGGAACAATTTCCCGCCCCTACAACTGCAAAGCCAACATTCGCATTTCTAAGTCCTGTGTTCCCTTGCTCACTTTGGTTTTCAAAATAATTTCCTCAAACCCCACGCTCCATCATAAAAGTGGTATTTCTTTTCATTGCAGAAACACTGGAAAATATAGAAATAGAAAAAGAAAGTAATTACCTGTCATCTCACCCTCTAATGCTAATCACTGCTAATACTTTGCTACATTCCATCCATCTCACTTTCTTGAATAATCTGTGTATATACTGAAAAATACAACTAAGGTTGTACTTGAAAGTTCTATGTCCTACTTTTTTAGCTAATGTTTTATTATGAGTATTCCTCATATTATTGAATATTGTTAAAATGTGAATTTTAACGGTTGCCTAGTGTCTTCTTACATGATAATTATTTATCCTTTTTCCTATTGTTAGAAATTAGAGTTTTTACTTTTTGTTATTCTTTCATATTTAATATTTTGTTGAACATTTTTGTAAATAAGTATTTACTTAGTACAGAATTCAATAGGTGTGAAGTGAGAACATATTAAAGACTCGTAATGCGGGGTGCGTGGTTGGCTCAGTCAGTTAAGTGTCTGACTTCAGCTCAGGTCATGATCTCACAGTTCACGAGTTCAAGTCCCGCATGGGGCCCTGTGATGACAGCTCAGCCTGGAGCCTGCTTCGGATTCTGTCTCCCTCTCTCTCTGCTTCTCTCCCACTCGAACTCTGTCTCTCTCTCTCAAAAATAAATAAACATTAAAAAAAGTTAAAAAAAATTTGCTAAGTAGTGAGGTTGAGTCTTTTTTTAATTTTATTGGCCACATGTATGTCTTCTATGAATTGTCTATTCATGACGTTTGTCCTTTTACTACTGGGGTGTGGCATTTTGCTTTAAAACGTCTCTTTTGGTTCAGTTTCTTCATCAGTCAGCTGGGGCTAATGATATTTGCCTTTAATTTTGAGCTTCTGCAAACAAACAAACAAACAAAATTAGGACCTAGCAAATGTTCCATGCCATGAATTCTATCCAGAAGACTAGAGATGAGATCCCTAAATTATTTGAAAGGAAGTGCTGTTGGTCTCAGGGGTGGGTTTAATTCACGGAATAGAGCCACACACAGGTTGGGAATCAGGACTCTTTAAACCATCTGTAGCCAATGTGTGCAGCGCTGTAGTGCATAAATATACAGTAACCTGCTGTTATTCCTTAAAAGGTGATAGTGAAGCACATATTTTCTGTCTTTTGATACGCAGGGCTTGGAAACCTATACGTAACCAGGTGTTCTTTCTTCAACTACCTTTCCTGTGGTTTTATAGCCACATATCTCCAACTGTAATACCGCTCATTTACAATAGCTGTAAAATATCCGTGTACTCCCAGAGACGGTTGTAACTGTTACAATTTATGTTATAATGATAGTTAAAGAGGCAAAGTAACAAGTGATTTCCAGTTCAACTAAATTTGTGGTTTTATTTGTCTGATAGAGTAAGTTCACTACTCAAGAACACATTTCTTAATAAAGTCGTTACCGTGACACAGGCAGGGATCACTGGTAAGTGGTACAAAGCAGACGAAGACGGCCCAATGTTCTTTCTCTGCCTGTCAATACGTCGGCAACCATGCTTCTCTTTTTCCGGATAATGTACTCTGATATTCAGATGCTGCCAGAAAACTAGTTTCAAAGAGGTTTGGAAAGTGTGATATTGTGATTTGTAAGAAATATATATTTGGTGTTCCACCCAGTTCCCGGCACAAAGCTCCTAAAACCTTTGGAATCTCCTATGATAAGAGTGATAAAGCTGCCTTTTGTTATGTTAATGAAGTGACATTTGGAGGGCCCTCTGGTAACCTACGAATAGGGACTGGTTGCCTGGGAAACCAACAGGGTGATTAGAGGGTTGGTACTTCTAGTACCTCCCTCCAAACCTCTGGAGAACGAGGGAGTGATTGGAGGTTGAATCAGTTGCCAATAGCCAATGATTTAATCAATCTTTCCTAAGTAATGAAGTCTCCATAAAAACGCAAAGGAGGGGCGCCTGGGTGGCTCAGTCGGTAGAGCATCTGACTCTTGATTTTGGTTCAGGTCATGATCCCAGGGTCATGGGATCGAGCCCCATGTCAGGCTCTGTGCTGAGTGTGGAGCCTGCTTAAGATTCTCTTTCCCTCTGCCCCTCTCCTGCTCATGCTCACTCTTTCTCGCCCCCCCCTGCCCCCCCCCCCCCCGAAAACAAACAAACCCAAAGAATAGGTCGGCCAGCTCCTGGGCTGGTGAACAAGTGTAGAAGCTGGGAGAGTGGCGCACCTGGAGGGCACAGAAGCTCCACACCCTTCCCCATACCCTGCCCTCTGCATCAGTTCCATCCGGCTCTTCCTGAGTTCTACCCATTATAACAAACTGGTGATCTAGTAAGTAAAATATTTCTAAGTCCTGTGAGCTGCTGTAGCAAATTAATCAAACCCAAGGAAAGGGTTGTGGGAACCTCTGGTTTATAGCCAGTCCGTCAGAAGCACTGGTAACAACTTAGACTTGGGACCGACTGGCATCTAAGTAGTGGGCAGGGGGCAGTTTTGTAGGACTGAACCCTTAACCTGTGGAGTCTGATGCTATCTCTTGGTAGATAGTGTCAGAATTGACTTGTAGGACAGTCAGCTGGTGTCCCAAGAATTGCTTGTTGGTGTGGGTTAACTCCACCTCCCACATTGGAATTGAGTCCAGGAACCCAAAAGAGAAGGTAGTGTAAAATTCAGCTAGAGGTGAAAGTGGATGAAGTTGAATAGAAGATGCCACAGAGTCCCCCCGAGTCTCCTGTGGAAACTAAGTGTGAGGAGGCTGGGAAGAAGTATACTTCCATTTTGGCAGGAATCCAAACTTAGGCTGATTGCCAATGACTGTTGGGGTCTTGAGCAAAGTTGGGAAAGCTCCATGTTCATACAAACACTAGTTTGCCTGAAAGACAATAATCGCCTTTGACCTAAGTGTGGAGCATCCATCTTTATTTCCATGGGAAATAAATAATAAAATAATAGATAATAAATAATACAGAAAATAATAAATAATACAAAAATTCTGCATGGGATAAGAATTTGCCACCACAAATTATGCCTCCTTGGCATATTTTAGGCTGATTATTTTTAAGAAGCAGACACAGGAGAAGCTCTTAAAAAAACTGTGAAGTTGACCATTTGCATTTTTAAGGGGAATTTCCATTTGGAAGGGTGTCTCCCTGTATCAGAAAGTGGGGAATGACTAAATCTCTAGAAACTCTTAGCAATGGAGAAGGTGAGGATTTAAAATTACATAAACTACACCCTTGTTTAGTGTTGTTTTCCTGGTAACCTCCCATAACTGACTCCTCACTTCCAATATCTTTTGTCTAGCTGGAGGTGTTACTTAAGGCATTGGCTTCAGCAAACTGGGGATCTACTCAGTTTTCCTGGGTCTCTCATGTACACAGGAGGTATACATGTTATTAAACTTAGGTCTGTGTTTTCTCCTCTTCATCTGTTTTTATACCCGTTTAAGTATTACACCAGCCAAAGAACTTAGAAGAGTGTAAGGAGATTGTTTTTCTCCCCAACATACTCTTCCTCTAGTCTACACCAATTCTTGGGTTGGAAAAGAGAGGGCAAAGAAAGGGTTGAAACTTGGTAATCGCCCCAAGTTAAAAGGGAGGTCTTTTTCGACAGGTTGCGCATTGAACGGGACCTCTGAGTTTGGCAACTGATGAGCTGAAAGCTGGACTTGGTAAACATTTTTCATAGGGGAAGAAGTATCTATACTTTAGTTCATCCTCTGGTTGCCCTCAGATTTCTTTCCGCTTTGCTAAGGAGAAATAAGGAGAAGGGCTTGCTTTTTGTTCCTAGTTGGACCAGAAAGGAAAGAGGGAAGCCAGTGGCCCAGGGAGCCATGGGTTGTGATTCCCGCAGAGATCAAAGTGCTTGAAAGGGTGGGTACAGGCTCCAAAGAAAGGTGGGTACAGCCTCCAAAGAAAGGTGTCCTTTGCCTGCACTCAGAGCCTTTCTTGCTCCTTCCTAGGAATTTATGTTTTAAGGGCTTAAGAGAAAGTCTGTTCAACCCTTCCGATTCAAGACTCATTCAATTAGCAGGATAAAGATATATGAAGTTGATGTATAGGTAGCTTGTTGATATTTGACTGTTTGGGGCCTACAAAAAGGGCAATTTGCTATGGTTCAGTTGAATATATTCTATATATATCCTATATATACAGAATACATGTATATAAAACACATACACAAAATGTGTTGAACTCAAGTAAGCTATGATTATGGCAATTGATTTCCTTTCTTCTACAGGGAAGAAAAGGCTGAATTTCCTGCTGTCTAGCATTTCAGCTCACAATGCGCCTGAATTAATCTGTTAATCTTTGCTGGAAAAGTCGGAAGGTGAATAACGGACACAGGCCAAGCAATCACATCACGGTTTGGGAGATGCCCTGCATTTAATTTCTATGAATTTATGAGAATGGATAGAAAAGTCACAGATTTTAAATTAGTACATGCTACCCTGCACTCACTGGTTTTAAGGTAATTAGTACTTGATTTTTAGAAATCAATCAGGACAATGCTACAGATTTTATTTGTTATTGACAACTGCTAGGCTGACAATCAAAACCATACTTAGGCTTGCTTTTAATTCACAGATTTGCCTATAAATGAACAGGGCCTGTATTTCGTGTTAGCATCAGCTGCTACTATTCCATCTGGAGTTTCTTTTTATCTCTTTTCTTGTTTTTACTCACAAGATACTCTCCTTACCCCGCCAGCCCACAAAATCTTAGTGCTAGTAGCAATCTTGGGACATGGGCTATTGAGTTGACCCGCCTGGGTTCAAATCCTGGCATTGCCACTTACTAGTTATGTGTGACCTCTCTGTGCCTGTTTCTTAATCTGTAAAATGGGAATGATAATAATAGAAACCACCTGATAAAGTGTCATGCGTACTAAGTGAATTAATATATAGCAATACACATAGTAAGACCTCAGTGAATGTTAGCTGCTGTAATTATGACCAATTGTGATAATGCCACTCTTGATGGAGATTGCACAGCCCATATTGCTCCTTTCATAGATGGGAAAAGGGGTGCAATATTATGGGCATACCACTTGTTCCTCAAAATCTTACTCATTCCGCTCACCTGGCTTCTGCCATATCATTTAACTTAGATGCTTTTTGCATTATATTAATTTGCTCTCGTTTAAATGCTCTCCTGTTGGGGAATTCATTTGTGTAGCCATACAACAGACAATGGAAATTTTTCATACCAAATCATTAATGCTTACATGCATGCGGAATAATATGTGAAATACTTTCTTTCGAGTTCTCTTAGTGGGGTTGACTTAAGATTAACAAATGTAGTAGCTTCTGTGCTTGGAGGGCCCCAAGAATCCCCTGGCCCCAAAAAACCCAACTCGGCCCGGTTGCCTGGATGCCCGAAAGTTCCTGTCTCCAGGTGACTCCTTAGGGGTAGACGCACTGTTACTTGGGACTGAGAACGACAGATATATTTTGAAAATAGATTAACCTATCTGCAAGTAGGCTCCTTATCTAAATTTTCACAAAACGAATCCCTCCAGCAAACCCGGGGAGAAGGAAGTTAAAATAGCGTGAAGCAAATGTGAACTCCAACTCTGAGCAGCCTGTAGCCGAGTGCCCTGTCAGCAAAGGCATTTTCTGAGAAGGGAGGGAGATGCTGGAACCTTCTTGGCTGCCTCCCAAATTCCCCATCATTTGTCAGCCTGGGACCCTATGTTGCATCTGGGCTTGTTCCCCGTTTCAGAGCTCAGATCATGTATGAACGGTCACATGTTGCATTTAAAAAACAATCTACCCGGTGCTCAGTTATCTTTGAGTGGAAAGGGGACAAAAATCAATTGCGAGGGTTTTAGATAAGTCTTTGCTTCATTTTGCTTGTAAACACATAATCATCTTACTTGATTTTATGACTTTGGTTTGAAGTGCTAAGCTTCCTGGACTTTTGTTTTGTTTTTTTTTTCCTTTTCATAAAGGAGGGTGTAGTGCTGGGGTTTTGCTGTAACCTCACATCTCAGTCTGCGAAATCTTGTAAAGAGCTCTGGGATCCAGTGCTGGGATCAGTCTCCTATGACGGGATTAGTATCCGTGCGTGTGGCGAGGTGCAATCTGGGTGAAGTTCCCAGACTGGTTCGCTGTGGGTGAATGTCCAATTCTTTTACAACTGCTTCCATTGTTATCTGCACTCTAATGTCTCCATTGTCCAAGGAAATGTATTTATGGGGACAGGCTGATGCAACAGATAAGATACATGGACTGGATGTAAAAGTACTTTGCAAGGAAGGTGATTCAAACACAATTCAGGTTGGGGTAGGGAATGGATTTTTGAAATAAAGGAAATTTCCGGATGTTAATGTGAGTTATTTCAGTTAATGGAATTGGCACAGGACATCCCAGAGGTTACAAATCCCTCGCCTGGCCAGGGTGAGCAGGGTATCACGTTTCCCGACAGCCTGCCTTGCTCGCCTTGAGGTGACTTTGTATGAAAAAAAAAAAAAATGCCATCAATCATTAGAGAAGATCAACTCTTGTTGCTTTATCTCTAAGAGAAGTCTATTCTTGTCTGTTTTTCTTTGAGCTAGAAGGTCTAGGCTGGATGTGACAGGTAGCTTTTTGGAATGTCCATCATCTTTCCAAAGGGGTCTTTAAATGAACCTGTCATTTTGTGCCCAAACAAGTAGTGTTTTAGGACCTGCTGCCCAAGCACATTTAAAAATACAACCACACCTTTGTGTGGTTTTTCAAAGAGGAGTCCTATTCCCCACAGTACAGCAGGAGTTTCTATGTTGTACGACTATCTGAACCTGGTATTCTGTCTCAAGAGCTCTGGTACCCCCAACTTGCCCTCGTTGTGGAGTGGCTGCTCCACCCGGAGAAGTAAATGATTCAGTCTAGATGAATGGGTAAAGAAGATGAGGTATATTCCTACAATGGAATATTACTTGGTGATCAAAAAGAATGAAATCTTGCCATTCACAGCAGCATGGATGGAACTGGAGGGTATTATGCTAAGTGAAATAAGTCAGTCCGAGAAACACAGATATCATGATTTCACTCATATATGGAACTTGAGAAACACAACAGATGATCACAGGGGAAGGGAAGGAAAGTAAGATAACAACAGAGAGAGGGAAGCAAATCACAAGGGACTCTAATGACACAGAACTGAGGGTTGCCAGTGGGGAGTGGGCGGGATGGAGGGCACTTGTTGGGATGAGCACTGGGTGTCATGTGTAGGTGATGAGTCACCGGGTCCTACTCCTGAAACCAATACTACACTGTATGTTAATTCACTTGAATTTAAATAAATAAATAAACAAATACATAAATAAAATGATTCCGTCTAGGCCTTGAGGTCCTTGAGGGCATCGGAAAAGCTTGTTCTGTACATGTATGCTTACAAATGGGACCCTGCATATCTGGCCCGGGAAGAGAGAACGTTCCATCTCGTGCCATCTGCTTGCTCCTTGAAAAGTGACCGGAAGTGAAGGGGTACCATCTCTGAAATAATAAACTCAGCAGGGGAAGAGAGCTTGCCTCGTCAAAATTGGATTCACACCTATGTTAAGGGAGCATATACATTCCGTTAAATCAGATTTGCCTCATCTGGGGAAACCGAGGCAGCGGTATAAACAAAAATGCGTAAGGGTGGGGAGAGAAGGTAAGAATTAGCCAGTTAAGCAGCTTCCCTTCCCTTGCCTCTTCCACGCTCCTCCTGCCTGGAGGCCAGCCAGCTGTCCTGTACCACCCACACTCGCCAGTACATTAGAGTCGATTATTTGTCTCTTTTTGTCAGCATTGAAATGAGGAGTCAGGCCCTGCCAAGGTGGCTCCACTGAGTGGGGCAATGATTTATAGATTAATTATTTTAAGGAACAAGGCAGCACAGCATGACGAAGTGGAAAGAGTGGTGTGCTAGGCGAAGACCCACATTTTAGTGCTGGCTCTGATCCTTAATAGCTGTTTGACTTTGGGCAAATCACTTAACCTCTCTGGGCCTTAGTCTCCTTATCTGTAAGTTGGGAATAACAACAATTGATGGTGGTGGCGATCCAATAAAATCCTGGCTCCGAAAGCATTTTGTTAACTCTAGGGCACGAAACATATGTAAAGGATTGCTGTTAGGTTTCTAGGGACATGCACGGTGACACCACTCAGCTGCTGAGGGGCTCCACTGTGTGACAGGACCTCAGGAAGTACCCTTAGAAGTCACATAGAAGAGAAAGTCCTGAATCTGTTGCCCTTATAAGCAGTTCCACAAATCTGCTCAACTGTACGACAGGAAGGGAAATGGGTCAATTATAAATAGTGTTAACTAAATAATACTTCGCTCCGTAACACTAAAGGGCCCCCAAATGCCCCAAATGTTTTATGAGCATTAACTTTTCAACATTAAGAACAATTTGGGATATGAGGTATAAGTCACAGTTTATAGTCTTTCCATTATCTGTGCATATGGAGGGGAGAAAATGGCGGGTTATCCTAGAAAGTGGAAAACCCCAAAGTCACATAGTATAGGATGGGGTTTCCTGACGAACGGGAAAACCCATAGTACCTGATATGGTTCATAATGTTTTCTTGAGGCTGTAAACCAGGGGAGGCACTAAGAGATCATTTATGTGATACAATTATTCTGCGGGGAGTCCATGAGGTTGATAAGCCATATGTACATAGTTCTTACTTTTCTTGAGCATGATACTTTCATTTCACAGGCGAAGAAAATAAAGGCATGTCTTAAGCCAGGTCATCTAACTTCCCCATCTACGGCTCTGCCCAGGAGATCTCGTTTCTAGAATTCTGACTGAAACCCTCACTGCCTCCCACACAGAGAGGGGTGGACTCTTTAGACTGGTTTTACCTCTCAATTCAGGGGCATATCAGCAATAAATGTCCTGTTGGAGACTGGTGGTAGAATCAAAACAGACAATTGACTTGTGCCTGTAGACAGCTGTAGTGGCATTACAAAATCACTGAAGTCTGTGCCTGTGTGTCACCAACAGAACTGCCCGAAAAAGTGAGTGCTGGATTGTTTTGTCCACGTCACACCTTTGGACTGGTTTGACCGCTTCTTACTGGAATTGGGTGGTTGTTTGGCGTTGCATTTCCACAGCCTAAAGGTTACCACATTTTCACCGGGAGCGAATTTGTACTGTGAGTGAAGAAAGTGTGAGCTTCCCGGGTATCCAGGCACTCAAGGCAGGCCCGGCCTCAATTGTGACTGATTGTTTCCCTTGGGCTGGCAGTTGCTCTGGGGCTGATATTGAATGTTACTATATTGGGAAAGTTGGTCACATCATCCTAACATGAAGAAGGGACAGGCAGACAGAGTGCTGTGGTGCTCGGAGGCTTTGCATGTGGCAGAAAGGCAGGTTCTGGTAAGGACGTGAAAACCCTGAAACCTTTCATGTCCTCCGGATAGCTGTCTCTGAGCACCACCGGACACATCTGGGTGCTAGTCCTTTACCCCTCTGGCCCTTCATAGTGTATTCACGGCAATAGTATCACTCACCGATTCCTCCTTTGCACCTGCCTTTGCCCAGATGTTGCCTGTTGTCTCATGTCCTTGTGTGGGTGCCTGCCGGGTCCTTCCACGTAAAGTATAAACTACCCCCGGAGCAGGGAGCTGGGTCAAGTGTAGTGAGCCTGATGACCATCTCCCCAGCACGCTGGGAGGGATTCTGGAGGGCCTCCCTACTCAACCCATTTCTCCACCCAGACTTTCTTGGTGGCTGAAATTGCTACTATCAGAGCACTTCAGCTGGCTAATGACAAAGAATGCTCCTATTAGAGTGTTCATTTAAGGACACTGAACCATTATCAGCCGTTAGCACCCTCTCTCGAATTAGTGTATCCGATACGCTAGTCAGTCACCCAGAAAAGCTTTGTTGCGATGGGACTTCAGATCAGGGCGGCTGTGTGGTTTTCCAACCTAAACCGCCAGTTGCGGATCTTGCGTCGGGGTCCCAAGACTTACCCTCAGTCTCCTTTCAAACGCCGAAATGTTGCCTTTGTTTTGCTCCTTGCGCTGCCGCCACTCGATGAGGTTTGCATTGTGCTCTCCGGGCAGGGAGATGTTGCATTTGCCCAGGGTGGGGTTGACCGCCCCGGCCAAGATGTGCGGCTCCGAGCTGAGGCTGATCTCCATCCCGCTGGCGAAGGTGACGCGCAGAGAGCCGTCCGGACTCACACGATAGGTGCTCTGGGTATTTTCTGTAGACAGAGGAGCAAAGGAGGAAGAGGGGGAGAAAGGGAAGCACGGCAGGCAGAGAAGAGACCAGCGGAGCCTCAGGAGGCAAGTCTGGGGCGGGGTGAGCAGAGGGGCCGCTACGGGCCCAACTGCCTTCTGGGCTAGCCAACCCCTCTGACAGGCCGACGCGCTCTCTGTCCGTCTGGGTCTCGTTATTTTCATAGCTGGGGTACCTTGTTTCTCGGATCAAAGATTCCTAATACTGCAGGCTGTGTTTGGCTTTCTCTTTTTCAGTTTTAAAGAATTCCCTCACAGAATCCATCTGGGACCTGGCGGGTTGGCCTCCTCATTTTGACACGCTGGGAGCTAGAAGGAGAAGACGAAGTTCAACTCTGCCTCCTTACTGCCTGGGGACACCCGCTGACCTAGCGACACGGTAACACTGACAGAGGTTGCTACCACCGGTCCTTTCAGAGTGAACCTGAACTCTGGACACTTGGGCGTCTGGGCCCATAACCTAACAACGGAATCAGTCCTTCATGGCTGGGCAGAGAGAAAACAAGACATTCCCGCCAAATGCAACCCTCCCTCCCTCCCTCCCTCCCTTCCGTTCTCTTCTGTTTTCTTCCCTCCCTCTCCCTCCTTCTCCCCTTCTGCCCCTTCTCCCCTCCCTCCCTCCAGGCTTCCTTTCCCTTTTCTTCCATTCTTACTTTACTCTCTGACTAGAATGAGATTTTAATTCTCTCGTTTCACTTACATTCTTGCCTCACGTCAGCATTGATCTAGAATGCTAATCTCAGCTGGGGCACAGACTTCATTTCTTTAATATAACCCAATCAGAGCCCGAAAGAGCTTTACAAACAGCTGGGTGTTGGGAAATGACCTGAAGGAGGAGCGGATTTGGCAGGGATTTAACCTCACAGCTCCCACAGAGATGTGGCCCAATGTGGCAACGTGAACTTTGTGAAAGGTGTGGTTTCGTTTGGGTTTTAGCCTCTGTAGCTGGAAAATAGGGAGGAGAAGCCATCTCCTCAGCCAGGAGCGAATTCTATTTATTAATGGCGCGCAGAGGTTTGAAGGCAGAAGTTAAGATAGGCGAAGTGGGAAGTATCCTTACCTTGTTTTAAAATATATATGGTACTAGTTGCTGTCAGGTTGGTTGACATGAGGACATTTTCACGGTTGGAAGTATCTAGTTCCACTTTTGTCAGCTTCTCCAGGTCGCTGTGGAAGCTGCTGACCTCTCCAGTGGGAAACGTCGCATTGGTCAGATGTCCCTCGGGGTCATACCTGAGGAATGTAACCGATCCCGACTTTGAAGCCTCTTGGCAGTGATAACAGGCCTTTGCAAATAAAAATCACTTGGCAGCTAATACAGTTTAACTTTGAGTGATAACAAGTATTATTAACCTTGTTCAATAAGAAGAAAAAGGTCAGAGAGATGATTAATCAAACGAAGGTATTTCTTGCAGCTTCTGAATTCTTGATGACTTCCTTGAGCTGTGCTGTTTTACAGAAAAAATATATCTGGTAATGAATCACCAGGGTGGAAAACTGATTTATGAATCATGTCCTGCTGTGTGTAATGTTGCAGGGAGGCCTCCGTTTGCAATTTGGGTCGATCCCATTAGATGTGATGGATAACAGACGCCAGCAGAGGGTGCTGTTGGCAAAGGAAAAAAAGGGCCAGAACTGCCCCAATGTCTGGAAGGGCAATAAACTGATTTTGCATTGTGATAGGAAAATTATATTTGTCGTTTAAGTTGCCAAATTTGAAATGAATGAATCATTCTTTCAACAAAATGAACAAGCACGGAGGATAATGGAAACATGTTCATCAAAACATTCTGGAGCCCCCTGATCCCAGTGTCACTTAATTTTTTTTTTTTAATCTTTTTAGAGTATAGTACATAATGCGTTGTAATTTGCCTATATGAGTAAGAGACAAAAAAAATAATTACCTGGGATAATAGGCAATAACATATATCTGGAAATATAGTCTAGTGAGTTTCCTTTTTTAAAAAAAAAAGTCGGAATGATTGGCAATCTCACTGTCCTCCAAATGGAAACTGCTTCCCTGAAGGCTTTTGATGTGGAGCTGTTCTTTTATTGCCAATAGAACCATGAAAAATAAACACTTCATTAAAAGTAAAGGCATGCACTTGGAAACCCATTACTGTTTTCTTTTCAAGTTGCAAATTACAAAATATTTAAGCACTTTTATTTGCTTTTAATATGTTAAACAATTATATTCTTTTTACCCAAAGTGAGCAGGGTACAGCCTGGACACGATGGCGAAGTCTGGTTTCACTATTTCCTCCCCCGACAATTATGCAAAATGGCACAGTGATTTAGTGTTAGCTCACTAGGTTTTAAAGAACTCAGCCTGGAGAGTTGCTCAAATGTTAAAACCTACACCAGCCTTTGGTAGGCTTGGGAGAGGGGGCTGGACCTTATCTTATCAGACGGAACTGAACTTGAGGCTATACACAGTGCCACCCCAAGCTCGGTGCCACGTGTATGCGTGCATGCGCACGCGCACACACACATGCTAATGGTTTAGACAGTCATGTATGCATATAAAAACAATCAGATAGGTCATTTGACGTCACAGACATGCCAAGCCCAATCGTTTAATTGGATGCATCCTTTGTTTAAGTGCATTTTAGTCCAAATGGTCATTGGTGTGTTGCTACTATGCAGCTAAGGCCTCATTATCAAGCAAAGGCCGAAGGGTACTGTTTGTGCCTGGGGTTGACGGCAGAATCCTGGGCCCGGCTCAGCCTGTTTGCCCATGGTCTGCTCTGGGGCTCTGTGGCTGCAAATCCCAGGCCCCTGATGAGAAAGAGGCATGGAAGGGCTTGAGTGCCCAGCACGGTCTCAACCCGTCTGCCTGGTCTTCCTTACAGGATAGGAAAATAACGTCTACCTTTAATCATCCCAGGGTGCCAAGCTGCTTTTTCCCTGCGGCAAAGTGTTTCCAAGAAGCAGAGAGAAGGAAGCTGCCTTCCTCACAAGGGAGACTGGGGCCCCACAGCCGGGATTATGCAGACAGCTCCTCTCTGTTTCACATCCATCGACAGCAACTCTGCCTCATTGGATTACCCTTCCTGATTTCTAAGTGGTTTCCTCAAATCATGGCAAGGTCACTCATGGTCATTCCCCCAGGAAATCTGACTTAAGATGCTATGCATGCAAGTTCCCAACAGGCTTTCCAGCTTGGGGCAATTTCCTTCTTTCTCTGTCACCCGGCCTCTTGTTTTAAAGCAAGATTTCATCTAAAGGGGAGGGCAGTGGATGTGTCCACTCCTCAGGGCAAGATGACAAGATCAGATGCCATCCGAGCCATCCATAAGCAGAGGTACAAGTGCCAAAAATTCCAACGAGACTTAGCAGTGGCCAGTGGATAACTCTGGTTTCCTAAACCCTTCTCCTCCAGACACCTTTTAAGCTCAGTCACTGGTGCTCTTTGTCTGAGATTATACATTTAAAAGCTTATTCCCCAGAGCACAGCCATGTTCCTACATATTCTGTTCCCATGCCCACTCTCCAAATTGACAGGAGGACATTTGGAGAGGAAAGATAAATAGTGCTGGATAAGACTGTGATTACCTGGAAAGATCTAGCTGGGAGGTGGCTGCCTGATCCTTTTCTGGTGAAAGAAACAATGGTGTTGGGGATCAGGTAGAATTTCCCATAGCCCTTCCCAGTTGCTGGGTAGCTCGAAAGTTATATTGCCTGATTTCCTTTCCATGGCTGGACATGCATCCTTCTTGAAAATGCATATTTGACTTTAAGTCTATCATAAACAAAGCACTGTACCTGGAGGGCGTAATGCTAAGTGAAATATGTCAGACAAAGACAAATAGTGTATGATCTCACTTACGTGTAGAATCTAAAACAAAAAAGAAACCGCACATACCAAACTCAGAAAATATCAGATTTGTGGTTACCAGAGGTGGGGTGGGTGGGGAAATTGAAGAAAGGTAGTCAAAAGGCACAAACTGCCAGTTAGAAGGTAAATAAATACTGGGGATGTAATGCACAACATGACGACTGTAGCTCCCACTGATGTATGGTATATAGGAAAGCTGCTAAGAGAGCAGATCGTAAAAGTTCTTATCAGAAGGAAAAAACTGTTTCTCTCTCTCTCTCTTTATGAGATGATGGATGTTAACTAAACTCGTTTTGGTAATCATTTCTCAATATTAGAAGTCAAGTAATTAGGCTGTACACCTTAAGCTTCTACAGTGCTGTGTGGCAATTATATCTCAATAAAAATGAAGGAAGAAATACCCCCAAAATAGCCCTGAAGCACTTTATCCAACACACTCACATACCCCAGTTCTGCCAGTCAGTCCTAGCAATCACATTTGGTGTTATCTTCCACGTGGTGTCTCTGTCATTTGTATGGTCCTAGGTCTAAACATATCGCCCACCTCTCTTCCGTGGGGTCACTTCCCAAGGAAGAGTGACAGGCGGAAGTACTCATCAGTGCATAATTCCCACAACTTTGGAAAGATTGCTCAAAAGTGGATAAGAAATAAAGGGAGCCTTTGATTTCCTATGGCTTACTTGAGGTTTTTCTCTCCGTCACAGGGGAATGCATGTTTCCAGACTGAATGTCAAAGATACAAGTTTAATCAAAACCTCTTATGTTGTGTGTTCCCCTTTGGTGCCTGCATCCTTTGGTGCAGAGTACAAGCCAACATGCTGCAACCCATCCCCTCAGGCCACAACATGGTAGCAAGCCCCTCCTTCTCGTGGCTCAGAGTAGCACTCGCTTAACGAGGCCTGCGAATGCTGGCTGGTGAATTGTGTGATCAGGTGATGACTGTAGTCTTCATAGTCATCAGAAGCGGGTCTAGTAAGAGGAGATTTGCCATCAGATCGTCCCTTCCTGTCGCGATTTTACAGAATTCCACTATTGAGGGTCTCGCAGGACACCAATCAGTGAAGAATTGAGTATAACTCCTGTTCTGCTCAGCACCTTGATACACCACGTGCACCTGGATGTGTGTGTGTGTGTGTGTGTGTGTGTGTGTGTGTGTGCATGCGCATGCCCCCATTGGAGCAAAGAAGACATTTGTAAAGGAAGTTCAGAATTCATTCTGGTCCTGGGGGTGCACATAGTTTCGTTGGGGTAGGGTGATATTTACACATTATGAAAAATATATTTGGTCTGATATTTTCTCATAAGGGATAGCCTGCCCTGTTCCCTTGAGGATAATTTAAGCCACAGCTAAACCATGCAGCGTAAAAACTAGAAGCTCCTCCACCTTGCTTTGAAGAAAATATTAAAGATTATAGAAGGAAATTCATGACTTATATTTTAAAGGAAAACAGACCGTTTTCCCTTTCTTATGCCAGAAACCTAACCAACCTAATATAAGCATTCTGTGGAAAATGCTGGAGTCCCCTTCCTCACCAATAACTTCATTTGGCTTCTTTTGATTCGGCTCCAAGTCCATAATGCCCTTCTATCTCCACTTGTCCTTTATTCAATAAGTATCAGTCTTGTGTGAGGTACCAGAGGTACAGTGCTGAATGAAATTCAAAGCCTAGCGGGGCAGATAAGACATTCACACAAATCACTCTAATGCCAGAATATTGCCATGTGCTTCTGTAAACAAGCTATAGAAGCTCAGAGGAGGTAGAAGTCTTTCCAGCTGGGCTGAACAGAAAAGGAAGAGAAGGAGATGGTATTTAAATTCTAGAAGGTAGGTAACGCTCAACTCTTGGTAGGTAGAGATGGGAGTGGAGAAGAAGGCATTCCAAAGAGAGGTGATGGTATGAAGAAAAGCATGCAGGTGGCTGGGATGTCCTTTAAAAGAACTGGGTTGGGGCACCTGGGTGGCTCAGTCAGTTAAGCGTCTGACTTCAGCTCAGGTCACGATCTTGTGGTTCGTGGGTTCGAGCCCCGCCTCGGGCTCTGTACTGACATTGTGAAGCTGGCTTGGGATTCTCTCCCTCCCTCCCTCTCTCTCTCTCTGCCCCATCCTGCTCTTTCGCTCAAAATAAACTTAAAAAAAAAAAAAAAAGGACTGGCTTGCTGGGGCACAAGGTTCCTCTAGGAGGGTAGTGGGAGATAAGGTTGAGAGGCATGTTGGAACCAGAGCAGAGGGGAACTGGGGTACCAGGCTCTGAAGGAAAGCAGGTAGTCAGTAGAGAGTGGAGAGGCATAGAAGCCTTTTAGGGAGAGAAGAGTGTGATGAAAGCAGTACTTTGGTGGCAGCAGATCTTAGAAGGGGATATGTGGAGCAGGAAGGCATGTTGGAAGGCTGCAGCCTTCGTCTGTGTAGGAAGATGGTGGCCTCTTGCCTTTATTCAGTGTACTGTGATGGCCCATCATTGGGATTTGTCTTCCTCACTAGTTTGCAAGCTCCTATCCATAGAGGGAGGGCACCCCTGTCTCATTCGTGCCTGTTTTCTCTGGCACAGAGTAGATTCTCGCTACATCTACTTGTTGAGTGAGTGAAATAAAATGCTACCAGTGGAAACAGAAGGGATGGGTGGATACAAGAGCCAATGTGCTTACAGAAGAGACAGAGCCAGCTATGGTGGTACCGGGAGGCCAGGCTCTGCCTATGTAGATGTCCTATGCGCTGCAGCTAATCCTTCCTACCAGCCTCTGGAATCTTTCCTACCGGCCTACTGGAGGCCGGTAGCCTCTCTTCCTTCTGTTCACTCCCTGTCGCTCTTGCAGTTCTCCCCAGCGTGACCCACGACAGTTCTGTCTGCTCATTCTTGATCCCTTATGAGGCATAAAGCACATACATGGAGAGGTGACTGAGCAAAGGTGTTGAGAGTCTCTGTCTCAGGAGACCTGAAGGGACGGTTGACAATTCTCTGTTCTTGTTTAACTGAAATCCTTCGCCTGCCTGGAGACAGGGGGCTGGACCACGTGGTGCTTTAGTTCCCTCTCTACTCTGAGACTCTAGAAAACACTGGAAACATTTTGATGTGTGTAGACTGATTATTCATTTACATAACCAGTTCTCCATGGGAATCACATCCTATGCCCAGGCAGGTATATCCCCCAGAGGCATGGCTTGTTTGCTTTGCCCCTCCCCTCTACTTCTAATCTTACCAGGGAGGAGGGAGAATCCCTCAGTAGCCACCTTCCATAAAATCGAGCATTTATAAAATAGCCTAGAAGGCACTCAGAGCTATTATGAGGGCCTTCCAATTTGTCAGTGGATGGCTTTTTTGGGGGGTGGCAGGGGGTTGTGCTAACAAGGGCCAGAAAGAGAGAGAATACAGTAGACCAGGGATCAAGAAATCATGTAAAGTCACAGTCTCGAGTGGACGGCTCTCACATGGTCCAGGGCCTGAGGAACTAACTATCTGCTCAGCCTGGACCAGCAGCAGTGACACACTGAAGCTTTGGCCTCAGTCTGGGACCTTCCCAGTTTAGTATAATAGAAGCCTGTGCCAGGGAAATGCTTGGGAAACAGGCAAGGGCATCCTGGCCGCTCTTGCAGGCTCCTGGGCAAAGAAGGCTTGCCTGCTGTGTGTTTGCTGGGCCCCTCCCGTGGGCCCCCGCTGTGGCAGGGTCATTGCAATTAGGAACCCGCCAGCCCCCTCGGGCCAGAATTGCCTCCTTTGGTCGGTATTCCTGCTTTGACAGTCACCTCTCCGTGAGCCATTTGTCTGTGGTCAGCTTTCCCCATGACATTCAGGATGTGTAGGGGCAGTCAAGCATCAAGTACTAATACTTGGGGTGTGCAATTTTGAGCCTGGTCCGAGTCAAACGGAATTATGAAAATCAATGAACTATTTAAACAACATCACATTACCTAATACAAGCCCACATACTACCACTGCACAAGATGCATTTTAAGATCCCATTTGGATGACCCACTGTTCAGGGTCATCCGTGTCATTTCTTCTCCCCATCGCCACAGATAATCAGAAGCTGGATGGATTGCTGGCTTAGCTACCTGGACGCGGCAGTCCTCCGTCCTGCCAAATTTTGCTTCTGTTTCTGCTTCTCTGTCTCTCCCCTCAGAGCAGAATTTCCATTTCCACCTTGGCAAACAGTCTCTCCCCTCTGGCCACGGAAGGCAGCCTCCTCACCTCGGAGCAACGCTCGAGTTTTGTCAGGAGGGCCTGGCAGCAGCGGCCCAGCCATACTCTAGCGACCTCGGCAGGGTTCTGACCCTGGACTAGAATAGTGGCTCCAATTCTGGGTTCCCCAGCTTCAGAAGGACAGAGAAAAACTCGAAGGAGTGTTCAGGACTGGCTTAACGCCTTGGAGGATAAAAGTGAAAGAAGTCAGACTCTGTATAGAGAAGACCGTAAGAAGAATCAATTACGTCGTGCAGGGTGGGAAACTGCTCATGCTTTTCTGTGCGGGTAAGAAGGGACAGGGGCAGTGTCACATCGGGCACTGCCGTTCGGCACCAGAATGGACTGCTTCAGGAGGAAGACGGGCTTTCTCTCCACAGATGCTTTTCAGTTAGGAGGGTTTCAGCATAATCCTGGCTGGAGTTAAGGTGAGAGGAGGAAGAAGTGGGTATTTAGCCCCCTTTCTCTCTCATTGTGCTATCACACTCCTCATTCCCTGCTCCTGGAGGGAAAGTCTAGCTCCTCAGACTTCCCACGGTCACTCTTAACAATCCCAGATCCTCCTCTTTTTTCTGGAAGGCAGTGAGGGTAGTAGTGGAAAGAACACTGAACTGGATGCTCAAAGACCTGACTCAAGGCTCAACCGGTGAGCAACTGTGAAGAGGTGAGTGTGTCCCTATCTGGGCCTCAGTTTCCTCATTTGCAAAGTAACTTCTTTTAAAACATTTTTTTAAAGTTTTTATTTTTTTTGAGAGAGAGAGAGAGAGAGCGTGAGCAGGGGAGGGGCAGAGAGAGGGGGAGAGAGAATTCGAAGCAGGCTCCGTTCTGTCAGCGCAGAGCCCAACATGGGGCTTGGAGTAACCACCCGTGAGATGGTGACCTGAGCCGAAATCAAGAGTTGGACGCTTCACCGACTGAGCCATGCAAGGGCCCCTAAAATATCTTCTAATGTCACTTTGTGGCTATAAAACTCCATAATTACCCCCCTGTGAATGCCTGCATTTCTCACCTCTCAGAGGCTCAACATTGATTATTTGGCGACAGCGATGTTGATACCTTTCACTCACTGCCAGTCAAGTCCTGGTAACAGGCCTGGGCTCCACACACCGTATCTTGCTTGCCACACGGTGCCTGCATCAACGTGCTGCCAGTGGGAACCAGGCGCACGACCTGATCTGACCACAATATTCTATTCTCTATCTGGCATTGTCAGCTTCTCCCCTCTCTATTGGATCATTTTCATCGGTATACAAATATACTGTTACGTTGCTCATTAAGAACAAAACTCCTTCAGCCTACCCCATTCTCCCTACCCCTGCTCCAATTTCTCTGCTCCTCTTTACAGCAAAGCTTCTCAGAAGAGTTCTTTTCTTCTTACATGCATCACATAATTTATTGCAACCATATCAATGTCATCCTTTACCCTTGAAATCAAATCCAAAAAAAAAAAAAGTTACCACAGATCCATAAATGGTGCCAATAGCTTTGATCCAAAGGTTAAATAACCTGGTATTCCCTTCGAAGCTTCCCCCGAACACAGTTCGAAGAATATATCTTTTTTAGTTTTTAATAATTTTCCTTTTTTTCATCATGGTAAGTATACTCTTTATATCCCCATACTATATCCCCCCTCCTCTCTGGTAACTACCAGTTTGTTCTGTATAGTTAAGGGTCTGTTTCTTGATTTGTCTTTCTCTCTCTTTTTCCTTTGCTTTCCTTTGTTTCTTAAATTCCATCTATGAATGAGATCATATGGTAGTTGTCCTTCTTTGACTTATTTTGCTTACATCATACTCTCTAGCTCCACCCATGTTGCTGTAAATGGCAAGATTTCATTCTTTTTTATGGCTGAGTAATATTCCACTGTATACACATACCGCATCTTCTTTATCCTTTCATCCATCGATAGACACTTGGGCTGTTTCCATATCTTGGGTGTTGTAAACAATGCTGCTATAAACATAAGGATGCATATATCCTTTTGAATTAGTGTTTCTGTATTCTTTGGGTAAATGTTCAGGAGTATTATTCCTGGATTATAGGGTAGTTCTATTTTTAATTTTTTTTTTTTTTTGAGGAAACTCCATACTGTTTCCCACAATGGTTGCACTCCTAAGAAATCTTTACTCATTGTCTCCAATCTCCTTCCTCTCAGCCACTATCATCATCTTCTTCTTCTTGAGATATAATTCACATACCATAAAAGCCACCATTTTAAAGTTATACAATTTATGGGCACCTGGGTGGGTCTGTCGGTTAAGCATCTGACTTTTGATTTCAGCTCAGGTCATGATCTCACATTGGTGAGATCGAGCCCCGCATCAGGCTCTGTGCTGACAGCCTGCTTGGGATTCTTTCTCTCCCTCTCTCTCTGCCCCTCTCCTGCTCGCACATGCACTCTCTCTTTCTCAAGAAATAAACTTTAATGTATATAATTCAGTGGCTTCCAGTGCATTCACAATGTGTGCAATCATCACTACCACTTCTAGAACATTCCATCACCCCCGAAATAAACCCCATCCTCTTTATCAGCCAAATCCCATTCCCTTTCTCAGACCCAGGCAACCACCAATCACTTTCGGCCTGTATGAATTTGCCGTTTGTGGACACTTCACACAATATTTGTCCTTTGTGACTGGCTTTTTTCAGTTAGCATAATGTATTTGAGGTTTATCCATGTTGTAACATATGTCGGAACTTCATTCCTTTTTATGGATGAATAGCATTCCATGGTATGGATGTACCCTATTTTGTTTGTGTGCTCGTGTCCTGATGGACAACGGTTCTTCACACTTCTTGGCTATTATGAGTAACACTGCTGTGAACATGTGTATATCCATTCTCTCTGAAACCAGCTCTGCTCAGGCTTTTGTCCCCCATGGTGCCACGGCACCTGCCCTTCTCAAGGTGAACAATGACCTCTACAGTGCTAGATTGAATGGTCGATTCTCAGTCCTTATCTTACTTGACTTATCCAGAGTATCTAACACAGCTGATCACTCTTTCCTGTTTTACTTGGCTCCCAGGACATCCTACTCTCCTGCTTTTCCTGCTACTTCACTGGGCTGTCCTTCTTGGTCGCTTGCCGGTTTCTCTTCATATTCTCTGCTCTAAACGTTGGTGTGCTCCAGGTCTAGTCATCATCTTTTCTTCTTATCCCATCTCATGGCTTGAATACACTCTAACCACTGGGGGGTACCAAATGTGGATCTCCAAATTTGAAATCTCCAGCCTCTCCCCTCAGTTCTAGATGCATATAGCCAATTGTCTACTTGACGTTTTCACTTGGATGTCTAAGGAAACTGATTATATCCCAAACTGAACTCCTGATCTCCTGCCCAGTATAATGTATTCCTTGCACACTCTTCCTCGTGTTGATAAATAGTCCAACATCCAGTTGCGCAGGCCAAAACCTTTGGAGTTCTCTCTAACCCTCTTTCTCTTCACTCCACATCCAATCTATCAGTAAGTCCTGCTAAATCTACCGTTAAGATATACTTAGCATTTTACCACGTATTGCTGCCTTCAGTCCCTGGTCTAAGTTGTCATCTTTTGCCTGGAGTATCGCAGACCCCTCCTCTCTCCACCACCGGGCTCCCCTGTTTCCACCAGACGGTCTGATGGATTCAATACAGACTGATTCTTTACAAATTAAGTCACATTACATCATTCCTTTACTTCAACCTCTCCAGTGGTTCTACATCTCACTTCAGAATAAAAGTCAAAGTCTTTACAGAGTACTACATAAAGTAGGCCTGGCCACTTCACCTGCAGCCAGTGTGACTGGAACGGAGTAAGAATAGCAAGTGCAAAGGCCCTGCAGCCTCTCTGCCTGGAATGTTCTCTCTCTTCCCTCCTCCTAGATATCTATATGGCTTACTCCTTTATGTCCTACAGGGACTTACTGAAATGTCACCTTCTTAGTGAGGCCTTGTCTGACCACGCAGCCCAAAATAAAAACCCCTTCGGCCCCGTTCTCTTGATCTCCCTTACCCCGCTTTAGTTTTCCACAGGACTTTATCACCATCTGAACTTCTGTACATTTTATTGTCTCCCTCCAGCGTAATGTAAGCCCTACAAAGGTAGAGATTTTTTAAAAAACATTTAAGTAGGCTCCATGCCCAACGTGGGGTCAAACTCACAATCCTGAGATCAAGAGTTGCGTGCTCTATGGACTGAGCCAGCCAGGTGCCCCGAAGGTAGGAATTTTTATCTGTTTTGTTCACAGCTGTATCCCCAGCCCCAGGGGGATAGAGTACTTGATACTGACTGGCACTAATTAGGTGCTCCATAAATATTTGTTGAATAAACTGGTTACTTTTGGTTTTTCTCCCCTCTAGCTTTATCGAGCTATAATTGACAAAGAAATTGTATATATGTAAAGTGTACAATGTGATGAATCGATGACTCAGTGAATGAATGGTTGAGCTGTTATTTTGAAAAGTAGTTAATACTTCAGCCATTTCTTGTTGCTTGACCGAAGTCAACCATTAGCTTTCGAAACAGTTGTTTAATTTCAGGTGCGGTGGGATGTTGCATGAACTTTTGAAAAAGACGTTCTCATTAGAAACTTTATCTTTCTTCAGGGTAGTGTATTTACAAATTTGGGCTCTTGAGACAGACTGTTGGGAGTTTGAATCCTGGACATCTGTGTGAACCAGGACAAGTTAACCGTTCTGTGCCTCAGTTTCCTCATCCATAAAATAGGCACACCAGGAGCACCTATCCCATGTTGTTATTCTGGGAATCAAGTAAAATGATGTACGGAAATCACCTAGCCTACTACTTGGCACATAGTAAAGGTTCAGTGAACAGGGGCTCTTATGACTCTTATTAAGATGTAAGAGAAATTTTTCAAAAAATAGAGTAAGACTTGCAACAGCAACAACTAAACACGTATTTCTAAGCGAAACTAAAACAGCTGTCCAGCTTTTTTGTATAAGTGGCATTTCTTTGGGAAACGATCCAAAATGTGAAGGCCAATTGTTTTGTCCCTTTCCTCTGGAGGCTTGCAGGAGATTGGACAAAGCCCTTTCACGATGCCTGCCTCCTCACAGAACAGTCACACCGGGAACCCCTCATACTTAACATTTCCACTTGTCACGCTTTTCGACTTTAATGCCATTGCGGACTCTGGGTTCAGATTCCAGAGATGATCTTCACTCAGTGCACTGCTTAAAAATTCAGCAATTCCCTTTTGTGGAAAAGATGCTTGCCAAGGGCTGGCAGACTAGCTTTCTAAGTGAGTTGACCTGCAAACAAGGTTGTCCGTGCTTGAAAAGGCAAGGACAATGGTCTCCTTCCGTGTCGTGACACCTCCTAGAAGCTTGCTGTCAGACACACCCTGTGCTAATTCCCAGTTAAACAAAGCCATCCCAGGTCCAGTCTGTGAACGCTGCAACATGCCAGATTCTCTGACTCGTGCAGGGAAACCGAGGAAGCCCAGACCTGTACAGGGGTGTCTGGCTCCACATTTCAAAGAAGCAGGCAATGGAGTGCAGCCACTCCTGTTCAGCGTTTGCCCTACATATTTCACACTTGCTTTCCAGGGTCTAGTTCTTATATTCTGACTTCTATTACCTCCCACAGCAGCTTATACTGACTTGGGCTTGGCTGGGCTGGGCACACGTTCATTTATTCGTTCATGAAACCCCACAGGGATCAATAAACACTAGTGAAGCCACACTGCTTCTTTGTTGCTTTCGAACTATTTTCTTAGTTTTGTTATTTAAATGAAATTCTACCTTGTTTTCCCGGCTATGCTGGAAATTTCTTGAGTACATGGACCTCTATCTCATTCCTGTCTCCTGCCGTGCCACACCTGCTTCTTCATTCAATCTATGTTTTTACTATTATGCTCTGCAAAACTGCTCTGGAGAAATGGGTTTGAACCCTAGGAGTTAGGTAAAATTTTCTCCGTGACTTTTGATTTTTTTTTTTTATTGTGGTTCTTACGAGAAAATAGCATGCAAACCCCGGCAATTACTAAGCCATTTCCCCACTATAATACCATTTCAAATAAAAGCTTAACAAAGCCTACGCTGAGAATGAGAAACTTACTCGTAAACGGTCGTCCATCCATTTTCATTACTTTTGGTGGCTAGAAGCCCCGTGTTTCCAGGATAGGTCATCACGGCCAGATTATAGCCTTGGGCTGACACTCTTTTCAGGACTCCATTGCTGCTTATGGTCAGCCAGTACACCTGCCCACCGGGCACCACAAGCCAAAGGGGGATCCCACCTGCGTCACGGCGAATGTGCACAGAATTGCCGTTGCTGCTGGTAACTGCACCTAAGTCACCTTCGGCATTGTAGGTGAAATTATATACATAGTCCCTTGTTATCAAGTTCAAGGTGTGCAGGTGGGTTCCATTGACAGTGAACTGGTAGAGCTCCTGGTCAGCAGGTGAAGCAATCTCATAAAGGTTCATGTCGTTCAGGTGGGCCTGGTTCCTGCTAATGGTACGAATTCGAACATTCCCAAGGTCTGCGACATAAAGGGTACCGTCGGGTGACACTGCTAAGGAGGAAGGGGCTTTCATCTTTGCATCTTTGGCATAGCCGCCATCACCTGTGAGAGAGAGACCATGGTTTTAATAATCGTCATCGCAAGCATTTCTAAGAACACAGCCATAAAGAGAAATCGCTGTGCATCAGTAGTCATTTTAAAGGGAACAACCAGTGAACCAACACTCTCTGCATGCCCCTCCCTTGACAAATCTGAAACTTCCTCAGAATTCTTGAGTCAGTACCAGTGAAGACGAACAGTAAGATGCGATTCTCTCAGTTAACACTGGTTTTGTGACATCCTCTACCCTGCCGTTCAGTATCGTATCGCAAGATGCGAAAAAACAGCGGATAATGGGAGCCACACGAAATCTGGCTGGAAGTCCAGGCGATTCATGCGTGTCAGTGCTTGTGGACCTGCCTCAGGACTTTGCAATTCTACTGTGCCTAGAGGACCCTTCTTTGGCTCATGCCCATGGTCACATTGTCAAAGTACACTAAGTCTGTAAGTGCAGCAATTATTCAGAACATCAAATTTGATAACTGGAATAAACATCAGATTTGCCCTGAATGAAAAATATAAGTTAGCAAAATAACTATAAAACTAATTGTCCAGGAAAACATTGGAAATATTGATCCAAAGTCGTTACTGACCAAGTTGCTCACTCTTGATTCCTCTGGCCCAAGGAAAGGCAAAGGTTAAGAGAATGATGCGGGCCTGGGTGAGCAGTTTAACAGGACTGCAGGTAGCATGGAGGGATCGCCACATCCCAGCAATAAATGTATCGGTTGACATTTAGAGGACTGTTTGCTATCTGGAATATCTGCTCCATGTTTGGGGGAAAAGGCTCTTTTTTAAATATATTTCAGTTGGAAGTAAAGGGCACTACAGGTTAGGGAGAAAGGTTTGTTTTTTGGTTTGTTTGTTTTAAGCGATCAAAGTAGCAGAGTGATGTCCTGAGAAACATCCACTGTGGGAGTTTATTTTGCCCCTATGTCCTCCAAACAGCTTGTTCTAGTCTCTTTGGGTTTCAAATAGCAAACACGGTTAATTTGGAAACCAGTCACTTAGGGGAAGTGAGTTTTGCCTTGGGTAAATCAGTAAATTCAGGTTTTACCTACTTTCCTTTTCTCCAAAGTACAAACAGTGTTATGATCTTACATTCATATAGTGATCTTAACTTAACCATATCAAGATTTTGTTACACTAGTTTATCCTCAAGCCAGCAAGGTGATAAAACCGAGACAAGTGACCTCTTTAACAGATGAGGTAAGCGAGTCCCCAAGAGGTTTTGGGGCTTGCCCAGCATCACTTGGTCGGCTGGTTGCAGACCAACGACCAGACACTAGGCTTCGTAACCCCAACCCATCGCTTTCTCCACTTGCTTATCCCAGGGTCCACAGGCAACACTCTGTGTTTCCTTTTGACTCTTCTGATGCGCGTTTTTCTTTTGGAAACAGAGAGGGAGCTGGTGAATTGCTAAAAAGGTCATACCTGAGAAACAGTCACAGTTGGGGTCAATTTTGCAGTCACAGTCAGTGGGAGCACCGGCTATGATGGAGATCTCTCCATTGGTGGTGACCTGCTGAATGCGGTTCACTCTCCTCTCGTCCGTCTCGGCGATGAAAAGCAGCCCGCTGTGGGACACGCCGATGGCCCTAGCAGACTCCAGAGTGGAGTGAACTGCCACCTTGCTGACCAAGAAATGATCGATGCCTGGCACCTGGCAGTGAATGGGGCGCCCTGCGATGATCCGCACGCGCCTGTTCTCAGAGATTTGCAGCACAATGTTGTTATCCAAGACATACAATGAATTGTCCATGGGATTGACCGCAAGGTCTGTTGGCCACTCTAATCGCACCTGCGAAAAGAGCAGAACACACACTGTTAGGTTACAATTTCTTTCCAGGGGCAGTTTTACCTTAAAAGAAAAATTGGCTTATCGCTTCCCTATCTCGTGAATTTCAGCAACATTGGTCTGGCAAAGCTGGGGGAGGACGGTTGATCACATTTTCTGGGGAAACCTATTTATCATTTTTACTATTTTCAGCATAATGTAAATTCATTTTCAATAATTCCAGAAGGATCCTCTAGAGTAGCGTTTTGCAGAATGTGGTCTCTGGACCAGCAGCAACAGCATCACCCGGGAACTTGTTAGAAATGTCAGTTCTCAGGCCCCAACCTAGACGTATCGAATGCGAACCTCTGGGGGTGGGAGCCCAGTCATCTGTGTTTTAGTAAGCCTTCCAGCATATTCTGCTGCACACTCAAGTTTGAGGACCAACGTTCTAGGGCTTCTGTGTCACTAGGATATACAGTTCTCTCTTACTATTCTGTAGATACATGGAAGAACAAAGTCATAGAGGCTTCTGGAAAACATGGTACTGGAGAAACTGGATTTTACTCTAACAGCAACCTTTGGGGACAGGACCTTCCGTTAGCACAGACATAGCATCCATCTTGTGGAACACTCAGGCACAATCTATCAGCTGGTGATATGGGATCCTAGGTTGTAATGTACTGCCATCTAGCTTGACCTGGTTCACTCCATCTGTCCCTTGCAAACGGGTTGATCTGTTCTTTCATTGAGTACTACCTTCTTTGGGCTAAGTCTTGTGGTAGGCTTTGGGAATTCAGAAGAATACTATGACACATCCTCTGCCCTCAAGTGACTCATGGTCTAGCAAAGCCCTTGGAAGGGTCATTAGGTATTGACTCTCCACGTTATGAGAAAGAAACAGCAGAGAGGGTATGAGAGCCCTTCACTCAGATTAGGAATCAGGAGGTGGGGAATTCCCAGAGAAAGTACTACCCGAAATGACCGGTAGGAGAGAAATGGGATGAAAATGGCGTGGGGTGGGGAGGGGGAAGTGTTGAAAGCCATCCAGGTAGAGGGAACAGCATGGATAATGGTCCAGAATTTACAGACATGTGGCCCATCCAGGTGACTACAAATAATTTGCTAAGTCTAATATATGTTGAACATATGGGAGTAGTGAGCAATGAGAATCAGGAGGTAGACAGTGGCTAGGTATTATGGATTGAATTGCGTCCCCCTAAATTCATGTAACCCCTAATGTGACTGTATTTGGCAACAGGGCCTTTAAAGATGTTATTACAGTTAAATTAGATCATTAGGGTGGGGCTTTAATATAGCAGGACCGGCGTCCCTATAAGAAGGGGAAGAGACACTAGGAGTGTGTAAGCGTAGAGAAAATGCCCATGTGAGGACACGTAGAAGGATGGTCATCTGCAAGCCAAGGAACGAGACCTCGGGAGAAACCAAAGCTGTCAACAACACCTCGATCTTGAACTTGTAGCCTCCAGAACTGTGAGAAAATAAATTTCTGTTATTAAAGCCATCCAGTGTGTGGTATTTTGTTATAGAAGCCATAGCAGACTAATACACCAGGTAATGAAGGGATGTGCATGTGCAGCTTTATTCTCGTGGCTGTGAGACATCACTAAAGGGCTTTAAACAAGAGTGTGACATAGCTGGGTTCTAGAGGAATCACACTGGCTGCTTTTGAGATCGTATTGGAAGAGGAGGTGAGAGAAGAGGCAGGCCCATAATTAGGAGGCTCCTGCAGTGGTCTAGGTGGGGGATGATAGTACCTGAAATAGAATGGTAACAGTGGGGGATGGACAGATGTCGATGGATTTAAGGCATGTTAATGGCAACGAGGGGCAAAAGGACTGGTGTGTGTGTGTGTGTGCGCGCGCGCACGCGCGCGTGCGTGTGTCCGTGTGTGTGCATGTCGTGTGTCTTGTGTCATGTGCTGTGTGCTAGGCTCTTGGGACACACAGGCCAACCAAACATGGCTCCACTCTAGTTCCTTCCTGGATACAGCAGTCAGCCCAATACTTGCCTTGACATCTCCTCGATAGCTCTTCATCACTGGGCACTTCTCCGAGAACTGTGTTACAGCACTCTCCGCCCCACCACCCACTTACTCTATACTGTATGGCTCTTCTCTTGGGTTGGACAAAGGCAGACAAATCTGGCTCATTCCTGGCCAAAACAGTAACAGTAATGTGGCTACTCTTCTTACCTTGAGTGAAAGCCCAAGGAAGCTTTTGTTTTTCTCATTGAATCCAAAGGTCTGAAAAGAAGATATGGACTGCCACTGCACTGGGAGGCCCCCTCTCTCCCGGGCTGGAGGAGGCCTGACATTCAGTCAGTAATGAAGTGAACAAAGGTCAGTGTGAGATAAGGCCCTACCTCTAATCTTGTCTCTTAATGGAGGGCAACTGGTGATGTTGTAAAGACAAAGGTTGTCTTTGGCCTTCCCTCTCGTACCACTTGGGGCTCTCTGCCCCCGTTTCGGAGTGTCTCTCCCAGACACCCAGCAACCTCATTCTGCCGCATGTGTCTGCGTGCCCTCAACCTCCACATAGACTGGCCTTCCCTGGTCAGTACCATGTGTCTCTGGGCAGCTAGGAATTTGAATGCTAATGGAGTAGAAAGCTGAGTTGTGTTATGCATGTTCTACAGAGCCTTTCAGACTGAGGCCATTGGATAAACATTAAACACTGGCTTTAGCAGCTCCCGGAGCAGTTTGCTGTGATGTGTTCCTCAGCACGTCTGTCTGAGGCCCGTGCCTGTCAGCGCCCTGCCACTGAGAGGGAGAGTGAGAGCTTGCTGCTGTGGAGGGTGCCCACTCCTCTGCCGTGCGCCCCCTCTTTGGATCTCCATAAACACTATCGCTCTTGTACAGCAGCTGTCTGTGTGAGCTGGTCCTATGGAGTACGGTCCCCCAGGAAATAAGCTGGGGCTGGCTGAGGAAGAGGAAATGAATTCATTTCAGTATAGCACTCCTATTTTGATCAAGTCTGAAGTCAGTGACCCAGAAAAAACAAAGCTGGCAGAAATGACGTTCTAATTATCTCCGCTCTGAGAGCTGAGGCCAGGGCAGGGGCCGGGGACGGCACACACCTGGCAGGAGTCAGAGAAGGACATGTTTTGGACTCTGTTCTCTGCTGTCAAGGCTGCCTCTGAGATAAAGGCTGGTAGTTGGAAGATAAGCCGTTAAATTCTCCAACTTGCCCAACCCGATTTGAGTCAATACCATCGGTGTCATGTTTATTAGATTTAATATTGCCTCAAAAATACACCAGCCATTGTGTCTGTTTGTTTTCCTTTCTGTCAAATAAGTCACCCTCTGGCAGTTTCCTGTGACTAAAGTGGCCTTTGTGCTTCTGAAACAGTTCTGAAACACTTTCTGTACTAGCTACACAGAATCCCTTTAATTCCCATTTGATTTGGCTGCGCAGCTTGTCTATGAAATCTGCTCAAATGAAAGATGCGTGGCTACTTAGTAGTCCAAGGTCTGCCTGTTCACAAACTGGACCTTTTCCCCTCTCTTAGGTTGTCAGTTCCTTTTATATCCTTCTCATGTCCAATACTCCCATTTCCAGGTAATTTTTCAAGGAGCTGGTGCTTTATACCCACACAACAGAAGCACTATATTAACTACCGAGGCATTTCCATACCACACAACATATGGAACGGAGTCCTTGAGCAGGTTCTAGCAGTCAGAGTCAGCATCTATCAGTTGCAGAGAGACCCTGGAATTCTGTGTCACCAAGGTAGGGCTAAGGTTAATCCCTGAGGGTTGCTGACATTTATCCAACTGGTTTCTGGGGAGAAATAAACATTTCTTTTGGGGGGGGGGGGAGCAGAAAGGGATGTACGAGCAGCAGAGAAGCTCTGGAATCTCTGCCTAGTGACCCGGCCTACAGGCAAACCATTTGGCCTAATTTGTGGTGGTTGCCCCACCTTGTAAAAATACATTAATTTGTCTGAAATGTCACAACATATTTATGCTAAACTAGCATTGAAGGTCATTTGTGTAGCCACCAGCTGGTGGAATGTGCCCATCTCCTGACCACATTCCCTGAGAGGTATCCCTGAGCAGAAAGGAGCTCTTGGTCTGGATGTCAAGCCTTGACAGCCCTGTGGCTTCCTCTGCTAATTGAAACTTTGCCTTGAAGGGACTTGACTCTCAGGTCAACCAGTCCCGTGGTTGGTTTAAAGATCCAGCTAATTGTGAGCCCAGTTAACAGTATATAAAGCAGCAGAGTCCTAGAGGGGAAAAATCCATATGTAAAAACAATATTTATTTATTTATTTTGAGAGAGAGAGACAGAGAGAGAGAGACTGTGTGTGTGTGTGTGTGTGTGTGTGTGTGTGAGTGTGCGCAACTGGGAGAGGGGCAGAGAGAGAGAGGGAGAGAGACAGAGAATCCCAAGCAGGCTCTGCACAGAGCCCGATGTGGGGCTTGATCCCACGAACCATGAGATCACGACCCGAGCTGGAATCAAGAGATGGACACTTACCTGACTGAGCCACCCAGGCACCTCTGTAACACCAGTATTAAATATGAGCCCTCAGTGAGACTAAAGTAGGAAATTCCTCAATTATAAGCTTAATCCAACGCTGTTAGACACAGCATTGTGTACTTGGGCTCTCTGTATTGAAGACTGAAGGCCAGCTCCTTCTTGTACTCTGTGTAACCCTAGGCAAATGAGGTTCCCTCTAGGGGCCTCTGGTTTTGTTATCTGCAACAAGGAAAAGAAGCTAACGACGGTGTCTCTGAGAGTTACTGCATGGATTAAATGAGATAGTGATACTAGGTGCTCAGTGCAGTGCTGGGACAAAGTAAGGGATGGTAATTGGGATTAATATTAATACTGGTTTCAAAGTCATAGATCTTTAGAGCTAGAAGGAACCTAGTTCACGCAGCATTCAATGCAGTTCCCTTTCAGTTCTGTTTACCAGACTTCAGCTGCCCATATAACGTCTTTATGAATTTTGCCTCACCCATCCACCACTTGCACTATTATTGACTTAATACCTTTCTTTTTCTCCCCCAAATTTCTTTTTTTATTTTTTTTAACGTTTATTTATTTTTGAGACAGAGAGAGAGCATGAACAGGGGAGGGTCAGAGAAAGAGTGAGATACAGAATCTGAAGCAGGCTCCAGGCTCTGAGCTGTCAGCACAGAGCCCGACGTGGGGCTCAAACCCACGGACCGCGAGATCATGACCTGAGCCGAAGTCGGACGCTTAACCGACTGAGCCACCCAGGCGCCCCCCAAATTTCTTTATTTTGAGAGAGACAGAGACAGCATGAGTGGGAGAGGGGCAGAGAGAGAGGGAGACAGAAAATCCCAAGTGGCTTTCGCGCCGATGGTGCAGGGCTCTAACCCATGAAACAGCGAAATCGTGATCTGAGCCGAAACCAAGAGTCAGACGCTTAACTGATGAGCCACCCAACTGCCCCGACTTAATATTTTTCTTTAAATTGACTTATTTTTTAAGTATAAATAGGTGCTGCCCCTTCCTTTGAACTGATCCTAGTCGATAGCATCTACAAAATTACAGGCCCACTCATCTGAGCCTTTAATAAAAGTAACTACTGTTTATCGAGTGCTTCCTATGTGTCAGGCTCTTTGTCCAGATAATTACTTTATGTGCTTAGAGCAATCACTTGAGAAAGAAACTCTTGACATCCCCATTTTTAGATCTGTGTTCTTAGCCCCTATGTCATCTGATTCTTCACCTAGAAGAGTGGATGCACTTCTTCACGTTCTCCTTGCCAATTCTGGTTTCCCCTTTACCTCATTTGAATCAATCTAAGAGCTGTTCTCTTTGGCTGAGAAGGTCAAAGCTTATTAGAGGTTGAGTGATTGGTCTTTGTTTCTGTCATTTGTCATCTTTCGGTTCAATGCTTTGTGGGTGCCTACTCGGTGCCAAGTGCTATCTTAGAGGGAAGGAAAATAGGTCCCTGCTCCTCATTAGCTCATAGTCAAGTGAGGGAAGGCAGATCCAGAAACAGCTCATCTCAGTAAATGTGGTGAAGTGCCATGATACACATATGCCCAGAGTGACACGGGAACACTGAGGAGGGAGTTTGGGGCATTGACTCCTAGAAGAGAAAATCCAACGTCATCTAAGGTACGGAGGTGAAGCGACGTGGGAGGAGTGACTTCAGCAGAGGGAAAAGAGTGAACAAAAACAGGAGCAAGAAACCATACGGGAGTGGGAAAAATAACACGGGTCTGGGCTGCTAGAACATAAGGTAAGAGTACTGGTGGTAATGAAGTTTAAATGTTTGCCAGGGACTAGGTTTAAGTTTCTCCACTGAGGCACGATGGTCATTTGAGGCCAGATCATTCTTGGTGGGGATGTGGGGAGGCTGTCCTGTGCATCGTGGGTCTCTGGCCTTTATTCACTAGATGTCAGTAGCACCTTCCCTAGAACCGGGACAATCAAAAATATCTCCAGACATAGCCAAATGTGCCCTGAAGGGCAAAACTGTCCACTGTTGGGAGTCCCTGGACTAAGCCATGGAGGGCTGTATACGCTGAGGACTGAGGACTTACACTGTTTGAGGAGTCTCTGAAGGTCCTGAAAGTTGGGGGGCTGATACAGTCAGGTCAGTCCTTTAGAGAGATCACTTGGGCTGCAGTTTGGAAGGCAGGCTGGAGGGAGACCAGACTAATGCAGGAGAGACAATTTGGAGGCCAGCTAGTGAATTACATTCATGCGTTAATATAGCCATCCATCCAACCACCTGACAAACATCTGAGTGCCGACCTAGACAGGCCTAGTCCCTGCCTTCGTGGTACTTAGAGTCTGGAACACTGCTTCTCATTCTTTTTTTTTTTTTTTTTAGAACTTATAAAACTCTTTGAGAATCTGATGAAAGCTATGTACTCTCTTTGTAGGAAAAGGTTCAGATGCAGTGAAAGGAAGTGTTTAGGAGCTCAGGCTCTGGAGTTCAGACTTCCTGAGGTAAAATCCTGTCTGTTATTTGCTAGCTCTGTAATGCTGGAAAAACTCAGTTAACTTGCTTGAGCCTCAGTTTCCTCATCTAGAAATTGGGTAGAGTAATAATATCTTCTCAAACATTTATTATAGGCATTGAAAAAATCTCCATAGAGCACTTACTTAGCATAGTGCATGGCACACAGAAAGAGCTCTGTAAAGGCTAGCTATTTATTTATTCTTCTATGGAGCATGCCTGCATTTCTTCTGGTCCCTAAGTGTCGCAGTGTTCTCTTGGTTATCTCATGAACTGTTGAGTGCAATCACATAGTAGTCACGGTCTTTCAAAGTTCCCCTGCTTCTATGTCACCAGCCATCTCCCCCCTGTTCATTTATTCCATTTCTCAAGAATCCTTCTAAGCTACGTGTCCTCCAAGAAATTTGGCTTATATCGGGGTATATTATTTCACATACATTTGTCAGCCAATTTCACAGCTAATATTTTAGCTTATTAGTTGGATTCCCCACTGTTATTTGTGACAGGATTCCTGGTACAATTCCAAGTGTGGAACATGCTACTTCAATTACTTCCCTCTCTTCTGCCAATGAATATCTATTTATCCCATTTTAGGCACTGTGCTAGGCACGAGGGAGCCAGTCTAACCAAGACGTACTGGATCCTGCCCCCATGGAGTTTGCTAGCTCCATTTCCTTTATTTTCTAGTGTCCGCAAGGGGTTGCAAGTGACATACAGTAGAAGACCATTTCTGTTCCATTCCATCCACTTCAAGAAATTAACTCTCATGGAAGAGCCTCAAAAACATATGTCACGACTGTTACTCTACTTTACAATTGGCGACGAATGCCAATAACTTCTTTTTCCGAAGTTTGCCCATGCTGCAGAAACCAGTTGTTTTCCAAAAGGCCCTGTCTCCCCACCCCACACACGACACCTCTAATCTCCGTCCTTTGCATGTTCAGCCTTATGGTTCATTTGAAAAACGACTCTGATTTTGATCTCTTAGGCCTCTTCAGGAGGCATTTCCAGGCAATGTATGATTACCTCTTCTGTAGTACACCAGCCCTGGGGAAGACACGGTGACGGGACTGACACCTCCAGATTGTTAGCATCACTTTTTGTCAGTTTTCAAATGGCCTTCTCGTTTCTTGACACTGATACTGTCTGAGCTTCTTCAAATTTATAAAAGAGTGAAAGAGCCGTCTGGACAAAGTTTGGTTTTCTGCAGTTGGAGAGCATGATGACACCTTTAAGAGTGACGGCTCTTATTGATCTGGCTTTTAAAAAGTGGAAATTATTAGAAGATGAAATACACCAGGATTACACGGACTTGTCAACCGGCAAATGATTTCCCATTTTCTCAGATCCGCACTCTTGTGTTTCTTTGAATAATAGCTGGGGAGTTTGAGGAACCTCTCAACCTTCGGTCAAATGCATTAGCATAGTCTGTCTTCATGGCTGCCCAATCTGAATAACGGACATTTAAGTCACATTATTGCCAATGAATAGTCGCGATCCGTCTAATCAAGAGTTATGATTGGACTGAACTTGAGAATCATTCTGTCACAGAGCCTACAGATTAAATTACATCTACTCCAACGTTCTGAAAACATTTTGGTAGTGGAGGAACAAAGCAAAGAAAAACAAACAACAAAGAGCTTCAAAGTAGCCCTGGTGTATTTCATCTGCTAATAATTTCTACTTTTAAAAAGCAAGATCAATACAAGCCATCATTCTGAAAGATGTCATCTTGCTTTCCAACTCCAGAAAACCAAACTTTCTCTAGATGGCTTTAACAAATCTGAAGAAGTTCGGGCAGTATCAGGGTCAAAACAAAATGTTAAATTTATGGTTGCTAAGATGCCTGTGGCAGACGCTACTGGTTCTAGGCCTACCCTATCGCCCACTCTTTGCTCCTTAGTAGTAGGTCCCCATTCTTTAAACATCTGGGCACACTGCTGTCTACAACAGAAGGGATTCCGGCTCACTTGCAGTTCTGTGTAGCCGTGTGATAGAGTTCAAGGCAACAAGATGTAAGAGGAAGTGTGGAAGTATCCACATTTTTAAGGTGACGCTTTTGAAGGCTACTTAAGGGGAGCTGACCTGGTTGGAAGGAGGCTCTTTTTTGCCCTTCTTTCCATTCTGCAATATGAATATACGGGTTGGGAATTTTAGCAGATGTCTTAAACCACGGGGTGGCCATGAAAACGGAAGCTATGTGCTAGGGTGGCAGGGCGGAAATAGAGGAGCCTGAATCCCAAATGGCTCAGGGAGCTGCCATCCTAGTCTCGCACCAGACATCTAGTCTGGCTGCTTGTGTTGCTTAGGTCAGTGTTATGTTGCAGGGGGTTTCTGTTACTCTCAGCCTAATCTAATCACAATGAAGAAAATGTTCTGTTAGGTTTTGTTCTCGACTGGTGTTACTGACTATACCACTATGGTCAAACTGTTCTGACAGATTTCGAGTTCTATGTCTCTGGATAGATCACCGGTGTTTGCAAAATTAAATTAAATTGAAAGAAATTAATGTCTGAAAATGACTGACACATATGGCGAAGTCCACTAGGGCAGCCCTTTGTTAAGACGAGTAATTGCTTAAACTTAGTGATTAACCTGAGGCATTCTTGAATACCCAGTGCTCCATCTCTGGGTACTACAAGCTTCTTCCAGCTTCATGACTCATTCAGACCCAATGCTTCTTTAGTATACCATAAATACACGTTTGCCTTCCTATATCCTGCACTAGGTCTGTGAGTCCTCAAGGGCAAGGATGAGGTCTCATTCATTTTTGTATTCCCAGGATCTGGTATTACAGCTGGCAAATGTTTGTTGAATGAAAACATCACTGCCTCATCGAGTGGACCATTTGAAGTTCACGAAAGCATTTAAAAAATTACAAAATTCAAGGGTGCCTGGGTGGCTCAGTCGGTTAAGTGTCTGACTTCGGCTCGGGTCATGACCTCACCGTTTGTGAGTTCAAGCCCCGCATCGGGCTCTGTGCTGACAGCTCAGAGCCTGGAGCCTGCTTCGGATTCTGTGTCTCCCTCTCTCTCAGCCCCTACCCCGCTTGCGCCCTGTCTCTATCTTTCTCTCGCTCTTAAAGATAAACATTAAAAAAAATTAAAAAAATTAAAAATAAATAAAAAATTATAAAATGCAAATCGGTTGTAAGAAAAACTATTTTTCATCAACACGTTTGAGTCAGTAACTCTGGGTTTCAAGAGACCCACTGAAGTCAGTGGGAATTGGCAAATTTCCTCAACCTTAAGAAGTGCATTTCCTACTTCCTCCATGTTTTAACTTTTCTGAAGTGAGAATGTGCCTTATTAATTAATGCATACATTTAATGGAACATTTCTCCCCAACCACCCAAAGTTGTCAAATTGATGCTATCTCTTACGATCCATGGTGTCTTAGGATTGAGGACATATGGTATTCCCGCTTTGGTCTGTGCACTTTGGGGATCTTTGGGACTCTTTCAAGGAGGTCTGTGAGGTCAAACTATTTTTTTTAATAATACTATTTGCTTTTTATACTTTCTCATGAGTGTACAGTGGAGTTTTGCAGAGGGTACCTGTGGCTAGCCTATCAAAACATTCGTGATTTCAATTTTTTTTTTTTTAAGATTTAAGTAATTTCTACATCCAGGATGCGGCTTGAACTCAGAACCCAGAGATCAAGAGTCACGCGGTCCACAGACTGAGCCAGCCAGGTGCCACCACAGTTTTAATCTCTAATAAGGAAAATACGAATAGATAAAACCCACATACAGAAAAGTTGTTTGAGATCCCCACCAATTTTTAGGAGTGCAAAGGGGTCCTGATGCCAACAATCTTGAGAGTGGTTATCCTACCGGAAAAGAAACAGTGAACGAAGCCATTCTGTTATATAAGAGTTTCATTCAAGCTCATTAAGGAAACAAGCATGCATTCCTTCCAAGATGGTTCCTGGGGCCATAAACTCTGTCCAAAAGCACACTGACAGAGTGGCTGAAAATCTGTACTTCCTCTAGAGACCCAAGGCCTGATGGGTGCTATAAAAGTTTGTTCTCACAGGCTCCCTCAGAGCAATCAGCACGTACACACTCTCTCTGAGTCTGCTGTGTAATTGCCACTACCTCATCTTAATAACAGGCATAATTGCTCTGAGTTTCCGTCGACCCTTTCTTGCATCTCCTCTCCGAAGCCTCAATTTTGGAAATGGCACTTGTGAATACACAGAATGTTTAACCACTTCCAGTTTTCAATTTACAGTCAAAGTCATCTATCAGCAGGAGATGAAGGCCCAGTGTGAAAACTACAGAATGTCCTTCAGACTCCACAGCTAATTTGTTTGTAAATTTGATTGTTATTGTAAGAAGAACATATTGTACATGATGCTACTTGCCGATTTACTGTTTGTGTCTCTCTGTATCTTGGGTTTTATCATTAGAGTCAAAGAACTTAACCCTTTTAGCACTTCTGTGGGCGGGGGAGGAACATGAAAGCTTTACTGTCTTTTCCTTTTGAGGGTCTCTCTTGTTTTAATTTCACATGTATTTATGAAATACCCACTGTATATTCAGCACCGTGGGAGACATGCACACAGAAGGCAAGACAACCAGAGAACGGTCCACGGTATCGCGAGATAAAATGTGGGGGCAGGTGATGAGACCCTAAATTCTGAGTGAATTCAGTCAGGAGAGGGCCACCGTGGGTCTTCATGCAGTGGGAAGTGGGGATCTTGTTTTCCTGAGAGCCAAGGCTTTGCCTGAAAAGGAGCCAAGGACTTAGAAGAAGCTCCTGGAATCATTCTGCAGTTTCTTCCTGCTGGGAAGTTGCAGAAACTTGTCTTTTGCAGGTTGTTAATATCATAGTATTGGCTCGACAGAATAGACCGAGCTTCCAATTCCCTTTGGCATCTAAAGCAATTTACAGGCCAGAAGTATGACTGCACAGCTTTTATGAAATGGTCTGATTTCATTGATCAGCCACTCCAAGATTATGTTTTCATTTTCGTAGCTATGGCTAACCCTTCTTTCTAGTATAATATTCAGGAAAGAACTATTAAAAAATTTCACCATGGAGATGTTAAGATAGAAGTGGGCTGGGTTCTGAAGGGGAAGAGAAATATCACAACTCACGATGGCTCTACTCAAAAGTTCATTTCAAGTTAGACCAGAATTCCACAGATTGTCTCTCTTATCTTAACTCTGTAATGTTTCCAAATGATAAGGATACTAATAAGAGCAGATGGCCTAATGAACATTTAGAGGAAAGACTTAACTGGTCCTATTTTCATTAGGCCTCCAGTGTGCTTCTGGGTTTTGCCCACCACTTCCCTGTGTGTGATACAAAACAGCACGCACTCAACAGATGGCCCAGCTCAGGCTTCATGCTTCCAGAACTCTGGAGACTGGCCACCTGACCACTTACCATGTGTACAGAATCATTTAAGGAAGCAGGCAGGCTACCGACTTGAGCCGGAACAAAAGCAAAAAATGGTGATGAATATTGAGTACCCAAGCTTCAACAAGAGGGGAGTCAGAATCACTCACGCACACGCGTCGAAGAGCTCTGGTTGAGGTTTTCCAATAACACCTCCTTATGGATTCAAGAATGATGAAATCCTCTGTGGCACCCGGTCCACTCCAATGAATGTTTCATCCAAACCGTAAGCACATCTGAGTGACTCCGCCAGCAACAATGACATGGAAGTCTAACACCTCATTGCACCGTGTGTTAGTTATTAAGCTATTGTCTCACAGCCCCAAACTCACCCCTTTGGAAGTTGCTTTGTGATGCTGGGGTTGGGACTCTGCTAACTCCATTTCTTTTTGGCCAGCTCGATTTCTGATAGGGCCTGACAATATGGGAAATAAAGCGATTCTGGAAAGCTAGAGGAGGGAGAAGGGACTTGCTCCTTCCTGCTTGCTTTCTGTTTCAGTCAGCACGGCTGCAACAGTAGCTCTTCATCTTGGCGGCAGGAGCTGCCTGCACGTTCCAGCTCCTATCTATACCCCGAGAATCAGTCTCGTCATGCCACCTCAGAGGCACCAAAAGCAGCTGACTGGCCTCCTCTTCTCAGAGGAGAAGGTCCCACTTGGAGAGAGCAAATCCTTCTAGGTTGACAGCTCCAACCGCTTTCCTTTGTTTCCCCAGCCCTAGAGGTGGTGGCTGATACCTGCAGATATTATTTCCACCTTTTTTTTCAACTCTTTAAAACCCATGCAGCCCATTCCCTGTATTGAATTCTCTCTGTTCAAATAACTAATGTGATTTCTGGTTTTCTTTTTTTTCTTTGAGAGAGAGAGTGAGAGAGAGAGAGCACAAGGGAGATGGGCAGAGGGAGAGAGAGAGTGAGAATCCCCAGCAGACTCCACGCATCAGTGTGGAGCCCAATGCAGGGATCGATCCCGTATCCTGGGATCATGACCTGAGCTGAAATCAAGAGTCGGATGCTCAACTGACCGAGTCACCCAGGCGTCCGTGACTTCTGTTTTTCTGACTGGATTTTGACTGATATTCACAGCATGAAGCCACTTACAAGGACAGAGGAAGAACAGTACCCATTGTAAGCCAGTGGTTAACAGGAAACTAGTAAGGATGAACAAGAACCGGCAAAGAACCAGAGAAGTCATTAGTCACTAGCATCCTCTGCCATATCTACTGGTCTGTGAAGCTGCCATGTCCAGAAAATACAAGTATGAGATAAATCCACCGTGCTTGGCCACTAGGGAGTTGGTTGTGATTGGCTTTAACCAGAGCTTCTCTGACTCTCTGGAACTGCCATATTGATGTCGTTATTCTCTAGAAACCTTTCACTCTTGTGATTTTTGAGGAAGATTTCATGACGGATCGTGCCACCTTCCCACATGCCTCTTTTGGAAACAGAGTGCTGTACTAAATGGTTTCGAAGGTCGGCCCATGACAACATTTCCTATGTGCTCGGAATTTACTTATAAATATTAATATTTACGTATAAGTAAAAATACACTTACTACTAAATATCCTTTCTATTCCTTCTTGCTGGTCTCCTTGTGAAACACTGGGATTGCTCCTGCAGAACCCTCTTCTCCTTGATTTGGAGTTGGAAGTGTATTCTGAGGTGGACCAAACATCTCCTCTTTTCATGTATCTCAAGATAAACACGTCTCAACAGATGTGGCCTCTTGGTAAATGTTTTATATATCCCCGTGTTCACTTTTCCAAATATACTAACTTCTGCATGGAAAGAGGACACTCCTGCTGACAGCCAGACGAACTGTCTCTGAATTGTGTTTCCATTTAGTAAAGATGGGTTGGCACTGATTCATATACTTTCCCTTCTTGTAGTTAACGGAGACCGGGGCTCTGTTTAAAGGTATGGTCTGAAATATAGTTAGGCCAACTGGCTCACATGAAGACTTAGCCTAGGATGTTGGCCACATAAGCCCTAACTGTTAACCACTGAATTTACCAACCAGATATTTTTCCGTATGTGAGAGAGTTTCAGGTTTATTTCAGGTCATGGCGCCTGCCGAGCAAAATGTGTGGAAGACTGAGTGGTTCAGAAGTAGTTTGCAAGCTTTGCATCTTGTGACTCTCCCTGAACTTTGAAGATGCTTTTCCTCTGGTGCTTAATAGTTTTAATAAGAGCTAACGTGCCATTGTCCTTTGTGTGGAAAGAGGACACTGCTGAGGGAGTTTTATTTATGTGATAAATTATGTTTTCGATATAGCATTGAGCACGGTACTTGACTTTTATTTTAAGGCCCCTGACAACTCTGGCCATTTGCTTGTGTGCAGACATTTCAGCAGAATTTGGATGTGCTGGAGTTGAAGATGTTGGCCTGCTGTTCTCTACTTCTTATATAAACAACCCGAGCTGTCACTTTGGAGGGAGCAATGCAAATATCTCTGATAATAGGTTATTCCCTGATTGTGATTTTTCCTTAGAGGTGCAGGCCTGAAAAATACAGTTAAAAAAAGAGTTTAAATGAATTTGGAGAAGGGAAATGGTATTTAAAGGAACTCTGTGGATCATCTCATTGCAATGCTTTTCCCAGTGTATTATTCTGTTAAACTTGGGCTATCACATACCTGAATTTTTGAAAACTGATCGACATGCTTGGCACCTGAACATCTTAATAAAACAGAAGGGTCACTGGATACACAAAGCCACTCATACATTAAACTTGCTTCAAAAATCCTAGGATACTGCTTTCTTCTTATGAATATGTCAGCCTCATAACTTCTTTCTTTTTGATTTCCCACTTAGCTGGGAGCCTTTTGTTTTGTCTTGGGAGAGTCATATTCTCCACATTGACCTAGATAAACTGTCTTCTTACTTATCTACTCCCGTATTTATTTATTTATTTTCGTGAAATTGACCTACCTAGGATGGCTGCAGGCTACCCACAGAATGAGCTGTTCTTTTACCTTTTGATCTCAAAGTCATGGAAGATGACCTAAAATCTACACATATCAAACTCATACATGTATGGAACTCACACGACATTCCAGCCTTAGCTCCACAGTCAGTATGACACTTCTTGAGAGTAGAAAGAGAATGAAGGATTTGGAGCACCATTCAACTGACTATAGTGAACATCCTGTAAGTGATCCAGACAGAGCTTCACATCAGCATTAGGCAGATGAAACCCTCTGTGAAGGTTACAGCAGGCTGAGACCAGTCTCTGGAGCACGTGATTGGTTGTAGCCCATCAAACTCATCTACGGGCATATGCATGCCTCTTTTGCAAAAGGTATACCCATATACCAAGGACAGAAGGGAAGATCACACAATTTCTATAGCAGTCCCAAACTTCTTCTTGGTCCTTTTTATCTTGGTTTTGTAAATGATCGGTTCGATTTTCTGTTCTGTGGATGGAAGGTCAAATACCACTGCTACTACTACTTGCTTATTGAGCACTTATGAGCCAGGCACTTTGCTAAGTGATTTATACCTATTATCTTACTTAATCCTCACAACTTCCCCATAGCGGAACATGACAGCATCATCCTCATTTACAGATAAAGAATTTTTCCCAGGGGCACACAGCTAGCAAGTAGTGGATCTGGGATTCAAACCTAGGTAGTCTCTGATCCCAACCACCATGCTTTACTGACTTTTTCTATTGGTTTCACGATGAAGGAGAGTCTACCCTAGAGGCCTGATTTTGTCTCTTGCACTCTCTGTTAAAGGATTAGAGGAAAGTCTGGCTCCCCTTTTCAATTCCAGAAAGTGTTCTCCTGCACTTGACTGAGCAAGGAGAGTAGGTTTGTACTGAATGAGCAACAAATAACATTATCCAGGAATGCATTTAAATTAGAGACTGACAACCACAGATAATACAAAATCAGAATAACCACCTTGTGGACTTATTTTGTTCTTGTGTCCTCCCGTTTTAGCAAGCGCATGATGAATTGACAGAAAATAGTTCCTGAAGATGCCAATTAACATCTTACATCATCCCTTATATTTGTAAAGTGGCTCATACTTTTCCAAGTGCTTTCACATTAAAAAAAAGCGAGGACGCTTAATCAACAATTGGGTCATTTATTGAATTAGCCTTCATAAGGAGGAATAATTAACCAGCTCTAAAATTCTAGTGTTTGTTTTCCAAGTGTCGTGCTGAATCTGAAATTATAGAGAAATCTCTTTTGGGTCAACAAGTAGACAAAAATGATTTATTTTTTTCTACACTGCCATATTTCAGAGGAGGACAGAATAAATGATTCAAAAATAGATGTTCTTTTTCTAGAATATAGAAATGGCAACAAAAAGTAGTGTTTATTTAGCATTATTATGTAATTTCAGGCATAAACGCTAACGGATCACTTGTTCACAGGTGAGTAATGTGGACAGTCACTAGGGACTCTTAAAGAAAACTTTTATAAATGATTCTTGGTGCTGCTATCAAATCAGAGTCTGAACAACATTAACTGCCATCTTATGCTCTTGTGACAGCATAATTTGATTGCTACTTATATCGACATTTATGCCACCGTCTTTCCATATGCCACCCACCTAACTGGTGTGGCAGATGAACACATAAAAGCCAAGGTTACATGTAATGCCATAGGACCTCTCTCCTCCGTTCTGATCAACACTAACAATGTACAGTTGCGAGTGTCTTTCGAAAACCAAAGTTCTTTCGTATTTGTTTTCTTGTTTAGCTATCACAACAGCCTCAGGAGGCAATATGTGTTTTTATCCCACTTTCTAGTGGTGAGGAAGCTCAGACCCAGAGACCTTCAGTCGACGGAGGTCACACTGCTAATAAATAGCAGAATCTGGACTCACAGTCAGGATTCTCTTACGTTCTTTTTACTTGACTTGCTACATTGGTCAAAGGGAAATAGGTGATTAGGTCATTGGCCAGGGAACTTTAGTAAAATATGTCCCAGTAATCCGGAAGAAAAGAAAATTTTCCAAGCTTATAAACGCATCTGGCAGGAAGCTTGCTCATTTTTAGTAGCCATCGCTTTCCATTTTAAACACTTTCACATTTAATGTTCCTGATAGATTGAGGTCTTTGAGAAGATGGCTACATTAGCAGTGCCATGGCTGATGTAGACTGAGCTCGCGCTTTGCCTGGTAGAGACTAGCACCTGCCCCACTCTCATTTCTGCATTTATAGGATGAGGCTTCAGATCAGCGGGAGGGACTGGCTGTGACTGATGGGGATTGACTGAGTGCATGTGGCTCAGATGAATAGAGCAGAACATCGCTGATTTAGGACGCTTACGTTGGGACTGCTGCAGCAACCAATTGCTGAGTAGGTAGACTGCTGTACAATTGATGTTGTCCAGGCATGAGAACAGTGAAAGGAAATGGGAATATCCACTGGAGGTTTGGTTTGTATGAATTTTTTATTGTTACTGTTGTGAACAAACCACGTAAGATTACATTGATCATCTCAACCATTTTGAAGTGCACAGTTCACTAGTGTTAAGTGCATTCCTATTGTCTGCAGCAGATCTTTACGACTTTTTCATCTTGTGACACCGAAACTCTACCCATGAAACGTGAATTCCTTCTTCCCCTCATCCTTTGGTAATCACCTTTCTACTTCCTGTTTCTATGATTTTGACTAGATACTTCATAGGAGTGGAATCATGCCATAGTTCTCTTTTTGTGGCTCATTTCACTTTGCATAATGTCTCGAGGTTCATGTGTTGTAGTGCGGGACCAGATTTCCTTGTTTGAGGCCGTGTAATATTCCATTGTACGTTTATACCAGATTTTGTCTATCCTGGTACGAGTTTTAATGCCACCTGACCCGTTCGTTGGTGGTCACCATTGCAGTGGGTGCTTTAGTTGGTTGAACTAACCATGACCAAATAGGATAAAGTAAATGGCACAAGGGCTACCACATAACTTTTTTGGTTTCATTTTCCTACTCCATGGGCCTTGTGAATCTGCTGTTTGAACCATTCTGCATTCCTAATCTCTTATCCCTTTTGTCACCTTTCTTTTACCCCCCCCCCCCCCCCGGCTGTGTCCACTGGTATTGCTGGCCCCTGACAGAGGTGTTTCCAGGTATCTCAGATCAGTTGCTTTCATCTTCTCTGTCTTACTGTTAACCAGCAACTCCCTCCATCCTTCACGCCCTCCTTCAACCACATATCCTCCTCTATGGACTATCTGGAGTGTGGTCACAGACCTCTTCTTCGTGTTGACAGTGAGACAGGTTCCACAGTCACTGAAGCATTGGGAAGGGGTGGTGGGGGTGGAGGTGTGGAGATGGTCATCGCTGGTGGCAAGAACTTTAAAAATAAACTTTCTTTTTTTTTTCCCTGGGAGATCCCTTTATTCAAGCAAACTTATTATAATTCAGATTTTCTTGATTCCCTACAGAGCTTCACAAAATTTAGAAGTCTGTCCCTGCAGGGAATTTTACTTATAATGGCCTTCATTCGAAAGATCTAATTCTGTTCTCTTTCAGTGTGCACATGGGAGAGTGATGGAAGTGCACAAAGAAAATCAGGTAACCCCTGAAGAACTTGAGTTTCAATATCATCTGTATCGCTTGGGGTGATGGGCGGACATTCTGTAGACATGAAAGGGTTGGCAAGGGAGACAGGAGGAGACAATGAGAAACATCAGGCAAGAGTTTAAGAAGGGAAAAGAAGGTGCCTTTTTCTGTTCTAAAACTACTGTGTTTGGTTTATTTTCTTTTTTCCCCCTGATTGAGGTAGCTTTTCATGCCTGGATGTTATTATATATATATATATATTTCTCAAAACAACAGAAGATGCTAAATCCACTTGTATCAAGTTTAATTGACATGTAGAGTTTGAAAAGGGAGCTTTGTATTTCTCCTTCTATTCAGCATTGGTTAGTTTTACCTGAAACTTGCAAAAAATTCTAAGGACACTAGAAAACAGCTTTTTCAGCTACGTGAAAAGCAGAAGACAAGCAAGCAAGGCAGAGCTGTGCTGCTTGGGGCAGGTGGCGTAATGCTGATGGATGAGAGAGGGGAAAGTTTGGTTTTCTCTGTTAAGAAGAATGACTGGAAGGAACACTGATTCAAAGTTACTAGAGTCCAGGATGAGTGAAGGGACTGTAACACAGCACCTAACTTCTTCAAACTGAGTTCAAGTCTCCTGGCCAGGAAAAATGACCTCTTAGAGACAGCTTGCAACTGGGTTTTTAGAACAATTTTTTCTTGTGATTGTTGAGAAACAGTGGGCAGTAGAGGATGCGCTGGAAGGTAAGAGGTGGGTAAACATAGTTCTGACCTCAAGAAGATTCAGAAGATGTGCCTCACAGATTTCATGGTGGAAACCTGATATCGATTTGGAAAAGATCCTCAAATGTGTTAGTAAACCATTTTTTCTTACTTCTTAGATGAGGAAATGGTGTTTATGGATACTATGACTGGAAATAAATTATGTTGAGGGATTCTTCTTCCCTACTTAAAAACAGTTTTTTAATGTTTATCTTTGAGAGAGACAGAGTGTGAGCAGGAGAGGGGCAGAGAGAGAGACACACACATACAGAATCCGAAGCAGGCTCCAGGCTCTGAACTGTCAGCACAGAGCCCGACGTGGGGCTTAAACTCACAACCCGTGAGATCATGACCTGAGCTGAAGTCGGATGCTTAACCAACTGAGCCACCCAGGAGCCCCTCTTACTTCCTTTTAAACAGAGTTACCAGCCTGGTAAGGTTTCTTTGTGGATAAGTTGAAGAAAATATAGGTGAGGCTAGTGACTTTCAAACTTGTTTTGACTGTGATCCTCAGTAAGACCTATATTTTATCCCATTATCTGAGATATACAATTGAAATAAAAGTTTCATGAAACATTACTTACTCATCCTTACTACACATGACACATTCTAAGGTTTTGTGTTCGATTTCTTTTTTTCTTAAAGCTGGTCATAGGTCAATATATTGGTTTCCGGATCCACTACAAATCACAACCCATAGGTGATAGTGCAAACAGATGGGTTCAAAGTCTAACAGATGACTACTCTAATGGTGCCACAACTTCATCTTGGCCTATCTATCCATCAGTGTTATCATGGATGAGGACATGGAAGGCATTCATCAAATCCATAGGTGACACAAGGCTGGGAAGGACAGTGAAGATATTGGATAATGGCAGAAGAATGCCAAGATATGGATGGAATCTGATGAGATAGAATGGAATACAGACTAATGTAAGATCCTGCACTATGATGCAACCAACTGTTCAAGTACAAGATGAGGACACTGGGATGAGAGACGTGTGCATTTTTAGCACCCTGCAATCACATCATAGATCAAAAAATGTCCAAAAATCCAATTTAACTTTACCTGTGGTTTCTCAATCTGTGCTTTTTACTTCCTTGGCGTTTTCCAAAAAGGTCTTGGGGTCACCGTGTAAACTACCACTGGGTGGGACTGAGCCCGAATAGGGAAGGTTCTTGTATATCACTTCTTATTTGATCTGCTGTTTGCATCGGTTTTATAAACGGGGACTTACTTTATTTGAAATAAATGTTCTTTGGCAAAAATCCTTTTGAAGACCGCCAGGCAAGATGAACCGAAACAGAGAATATAGAAAGAGGGTTGTGATAGTCTCCATTCTACCTTTGAGCTAGAGCATATGTGGATTGTTTTGTTCACGCCTGGAAACCTCACTCTCGAAAAGATATTAAATAAATGGGAACATGTTCAGAGAAGAGTGAGGAGAATGGCAAAGGAGCTCAAAACCATGGCAAGTGTGGGGCAGTTAAGTGGATCAGGGATGGGACTTAGAAGGCCTGACAGACTTGCTCACATACACCAAGCAGGCTGTCATGTGGAGGAGGCAGTTAGAAGAGCAGTTTGGTGAAAAGAATGTGGACTTTGCCCTCAAGTCCACGGGTTCAAATTTCAACTCTGTCACTTATTGGTTGTGTGATCTTGACCAAGTTACTCAACTTCTTTGAACCTTGTTTTTCACGTTTGTTAAAAATAGGGAAACGATACACCGTACTCACCTTGAAGGGCGGTCATGAGGATAAATAAGATGCCACAGAGGAAGTACCCAGTACAGCTCATGGATCACTTAATACATTTATTTCATAGAAAACAGATGAAATTAGTAACACAGGGCCTCAAGAGTTGCAATAAGACTAGATGGTGAAAGTTAAAAGACTACTAAAAAGTTAAAAAGTATCCCAGAAGAACTTTCTATCAGGCGGAGGCATTCAAAGATGGAATGAGCTGCCTGGAGGAGGTAGTGAGTTTTCTGTTCATAAGAGGCATTTGAAGAGAGGCTGGTTATTATATGGTGAGAATATTCTGGAGCAAGGTCCAGCATCAACTGATTGGGAGGAGGACTGGGATTCATAGTAGAGTAGCTGAACAGATTGAATGCGTGGGGCCAAAGTTTGCTCCTCCAAAGAACCAGTTATGGCCTTCCTTCATAACCACAGATGATACCTCCTTCCACCTGTTAGGCCCATTTGACGAACGGGTGCTTTTGGGAACTACTCAGAGGCATACAGATGATCCAACGAGCATTTATAAAGGAGTGGTTATACGTCAGATCCTCTAGACAAACACCTCAAAGTGTGTGTCTTATGGACAATGGGTCAACTGCATTGTCTATACACAGAAAAGGTCCATGTTTCTTGTGTATCTGCTATCAGGTTGATCTGGGGAGAGCATGCGGCTGGCTCTAAGGAGTAAGCCAGCTCTCAAATTTGCTATCACACCAAGAGACCTGGTCTAACTCCTAGTTCCATTCTAGTCAGGCACGAGATGGAAGTGAGTTACCAGAGCAGGATGGTTCAAAAGCAGTGACAGAAATAAAGAGCCCAATCTCTCCATAATCAACTCATCCCCTGAAGTGAAGGGCCTGGTTGTTTATAGCAGTGCTTACAAAGGGCAGTCATGCTTCAGAGTTTATACCGAGAATTCAGGTTCACATTTCAGTAAATCAAAAAAAGATATTGATTTGGAACAAATGGCTGATTTTATTGTCAAAGCAAATTTCATTTCTTGAGATGATTAGGTTTTATTAAACTATTTCCTAAGTGCCACTAAACACACATTCTGTGAATAAACAGCATATTCGTCAAACGGCATTTGTCATCCACTTAACTACCATGATACCTGGTCATCTCCAATTGTCATTGAAAATGTAGAAGTTGGAAAAATGCATACTGGGGGCCAGAAAACTTGTGCCTGAGTCACTTAATAACTCCATGGTCAAGGCACAGTACATAATCCTTCTGACTACCAGTTTTCTCTGCTGTAGCTGGAGATGATTATAGGTACCTCTCAAGGGTGGTTGGGTTGTGGAGATAAAATGCAAGAGTGTGAATAAGACAGCATAGTTTCAGGCACATAGTACGCTCTCAATAAGTGGTAGCGGTTATTATTAGAATTACTATAGGGAGGCCATCATGATGTACTGAATATTAAGGCAGACTATCAAGGACGAATTCCCCCTGGGGTTCAGGTTTGCCTCAGAAAAGTGCAGAAGACGAAAACAAAGAAGAGAAAGAAGGATGTTCTCCACATCACTTCCCAGCTTCCAAAGGTACTATGCTACCATGGATGGACCTTCCCTTGTTGGGGACCTTTTGGTTTTGAAATGCAGGGAAAGTAACAAGGAACTTTAGGAACTGGGTTATATTTCTGAAGAGAAACCTTCAGAGTTGGAAGAGACCCTGAGAAAACAGTGGGTTCGTCTTCCTGAGTCCAGAGAGGCTTGTATTTCAAGCATTCATAGATTACTGTTATCCAACATTGCCTTTAAAAGTTTCAAAACATGGGGACTGTGTAAGGTCTTTTGATAATGCACGATGCTGCCACACAGTCTTAGAATCGGGAAGCTCTTCGTAGGTCTGATTCAAATCTTCGTGCCGCACAGGCCTCTATTTTCTCTCCTGTCTGTTTCTGTCAGCAGACTCTTTGTGCTCTCATTTAGACATGTGTCTCCACCCTCACCCATCAATGTATTTTGATTTACTGAAATAGGAAACCAAGCACTGTGTAAGCCCAGCTGGGTCACCGTAAGTACTACTACCAACACCGGGGGCTTTGCTCTTGGGAGGTGTTATGACGCTCCCTACTCAGCTTTCTTCCTTCCAGCAGAAGACGGCCCATGTTCTCCAGTACAGTCGCGGAAAACACAGGTCCGCCATCTGCCACAGTTGTCTAAACAGACAGCGGGAGCTCTGGCCATAGAGGCTGAGCATCTGGGCAGCTGTGCCACACACTGGCTTCCTCCCGGGAGACACTTTATCCAGCCACCCAGCTGATTTCAGTGTTCCCCACCTGTCATGCACCTGTGCCCCACTTGGGTGCCGATTTGCACACACCTGGGAGCTGACTTGCTTTAATGCCAAAGCCTCCCCTTCCCAGCCAGGCATCTCAAAAAAGTGATCTATTTTCACTTTCTCCATTTCCTCACCTCCCACTCTACCACTGCAATCCTATTCCAATTAATTAGCACTCCACCAAAGGCATTCCTATCAGAGTCACGAATGCTGTCAAGCCAAATGGCTTCTTAAAAAAAAAAAACAGCTTATTTTATGTGACCTCTAAAGCAGCAGCTGGCATTAACCATTCCCTTCCTTTTGAAAAGCTTGTTTCCCTTGGCTTTTTCACGGCACACGTTCCTGGTTTTACTCCTACTTGTCAGGTGTTTCCCTCTCAGTCTCCTTTGTGGCCTCCTATCCATTCCTCAGCCTTCTCTTGAGTATTAATATCCTTGGAGTTTGGTCTTAAGCCTTCTCTTCTTTTGATGCCATGGGCGCCCCCCCCCCCCGGAAGACCCCATCCATTGCCCCATTTGTTGTTCCCATGTGTGGACTGATAATCCCAAGTCTAACCTCCTTTTCAGGCCTTGAGCTTTAGACCTATTTCCAGTTGCCTGCAAGACAACTGCAAGACTTGGCACCTCAAAGCCACCATGTCCTGAACTGAGCCCATCATTCAACCCTCACCCCCAACCCTGCTTCTCCTCTTCCTGGATTCCTTATCTCAGAGAACAGTGCCATCATACCTGTACTTCCTTAATCCTGCAATTAAGTCCAGTCAACGAGTTCTTTGCTTTTGGCACCAATGCTTCACTGACCCCTCCAGGTTCTTAACCCATACCGCTGATACTTTAGGCGTGGCCATTGTCATTGCTTGCCTGTGTAACCTGCATAAAGCTGAGCATCTTCACGTTCAGTGTCATCAGAGTTGTAACCCAAAGAAACATCATCTATGCATCCCAAAAATGCTGGAAAGCAATTTAATTTGTACAGAAGTCTTTTGACAAGGTGCTAGTCATTTATATATATCTTTTGTCTCCATCACACCTTCAACAGCCTCTTAAGTGGTCTCCTTGCCTGTAACACTGTTTCCCTCCACTTAGTTCTCTATGCAATAGCTAGAGAGATCTTTAAAAAAATTTTTTTCGTGTTTATTTTTGAGAGAGAGAAAGAGAGAGAGAGAGAGAGAGAGAGAGTGCAAGTGGGGGAGGGGCAGAGAGAGAGGGAGACACAGAATCTGAAGCAAGCTCCGAGCTGTCAGCACAGAGACCCACGAGGGGCTCGAACTCACGAACCTCGAGATCTTGACCTGAGCCAAAATCGGAAGCTTAAATGACTGAGCCAGCCTCCCCATCTACTCCCCCAAATGACTGTTTTTCTAAAGCTGAAGCTGTATAAGGAAAAAGGAAGGGAGGGCATGAGGGAAACTGAGGCTTGGAATGAAATACCATAGGGGAAATGTGATTCTGCATCCTGGTTACCAGGGCTCCTTCTCACTGGGCTGCGCTCTACATCCCCACCTGAAAGGGACGAGGTAGCTTTTTATTGTGGCAATTATGGCTAGCAAATGGCATGTGAAAAAGAACCCTTCTCATGGTGATGAGGAGCATATGTTTGCTCTATTTAGACAAAGAATTCTCTTTCGAGCATAACTTTTCCACACAGAAACAGATAAGTTGTTTAGACTTGACTGATTGCAATACTAAGTGTCCTATTTTAAGCTAAAAATATCCCACAAGTGAATCATATACGTGCATCTTCTCTTTCGTCCCCCTCCTCCATGGAAACACATTCACACCCTTCCTTTCTGCCATAAATAATGCTCCTTTTCCTTGCCTTCCACAGGATTTTGCATCATGGAAAGTTAGGTTGCTCGACGACTCGACAGCCTGATCCACTCAAATCTCTCTTAAGAATGGTTCATTCATGGGGTCAGTTTTCCAGGCCTTTCCAGGGCCTTTTCAGGCCCATTTTATTTTTGTAGTGGACTATATCTGATTACTTTCTGCATTTCTGAGGCGAGGGAGGGGCACATAGAGAAGAAGAAATCCCCCAAATAGGCACATTTTTAGTGTTTTATAGAGATGTGTATGTTTGGAGGATGGAGACGGGAAGAGATCACAGAGCTAACGACTAAAGCAAGGTTTCCAGATGATGCTTTACTTGCCTTGTGGTGCTAGGTTCCAGGGGTACAAAGCACAAAGCTACATGAATGCCCTAACCCTGGCAGATATCGCCGGCTGCCTCCCCAGCAGCGATCCTTCATCCCTTGCCAAGAGAAGCCTGGTTTTCATTTAAGAATTACGCAGCAATATGCTTAGGGAAGGGAACCCAATTCCAGAGGGTTTGAGTCCATTTTGGAGATCCCATTTCCCCTTTGCCAGTGTCCGGTGAAGGCAAGGGCACATGATTCGATTCCTGGCATCTTTCTTACCTCTGATCATCTCACTATGTGAATTCATGAGACCTTACAGTTTAAACTATTTTTATTTTTTTTTAGATTTTTTTAAAAAATGTTTATTTTATTTTTGTTTTTGAGAGAGAGAGAGAGAGAGAGAATGAGAGAATGAGTGGGGAAGTCGGACGCTCAATCGACTGAGCCACCCAGGTGCCCCAAACTATTTTTATTTTTATTTTTTTAGAGAGAGAGAGTGGGTGAGAGAGACAGAGTGAGAAGAATAGCGTGCACACCCATGGGGGAGGAGCAGAGAGACAGGGAGAGAGAGAATCCCAAGCAGGCTCAGCACTATCAGGGTAGAGCCCAATGCAGGGCTCGAACCCACCAACCGTGAGATCATGACCTGAAGCGAGATCAAGAGTGGGATGCTTAACCGACAGAGCCACCCAGGTGCCCCTGGACTATTTTTAGATACGTGTTTCATTATTTGCAGTCAAAATCACCCTCTCCGATACACTCACTAACCAATCCTAAAACTCTCAACATCTACTCTAATTCATTTGAAAAGATTAATAATCTACTTCATCGGAGTCTCAGGTTCATGGACTGTTAGAGCTCAAAAGTCCCTTTGAGGGCTGTCTAGTCTATTTCTCTCACACTGCAGACTGAGGAAGACACCCAGAGGATGCCGGAACTGTGCTGTATGCTCTATAATCTCTCTGTATGTCCAATCCTGATTGTGTACAACTGTGGTAAAATCAGAATTTTTGACTCAGATGAAAGTTACACTGAATTTTCCCTTTTGTTCTGACAAAAAGCTTTCCTAAATAAATGTAAAGTAGATCTCAGAGGGAATGTTGCCTCTACTTAAAACTTTCAAATGCCTTAAATACAGCTGTTTACATAACAAGTCATGCTTGTATATGCATTACAAAAGATTCCTTTTTAAACAATTTTTAATGTATTTATTTTTGAAAGAGTGAGACAGTGTGAGTGGGGGAGGGTCAGAGAGAGAGTGGGAGACACAGAGTCCGAAGCAGACTCCAGGCTCACGAACCGCGAGACCATAATAAGGCACCTGGGTGGCTCAGTCGGTTGAGCCTCCGACTTCGGCTCAGGTCATGATCTCACAGTTCATGAGTTCAAGCCCGGCATCGGGCTCTGTGCTGACAGCTCGGAGCCTGGAGCCTGCTTCGGATTCTGCGTCTCCCTCTCTCTCTCTGCCCCTCCCTCACTCACGCTTTGTCTCTCACTGTCTCTGAAAAATGAATAAACCTTAAAGAAAATTAAGAAAGATTTCTACAGACCTCAGTAGTCAGTGCTTTTCCAAATGTGCGTTACTGCATTATTTAAAAATAATAAAATTATGTAACTTGGAAAAGACTGACCTTTACCCTCCAATTGATTCAAATTTGAGAGCCTTTATTCTTTTTTTTTTTTTTTTTAATTTTTTTTTCAACATTTACTTATTTTGGGGACAGAGAGAGACAGAGCATGAACGGGGGAGGGGCAGAGAGAGAGGGAGACACAGAATCGGAAACAGGCTCCAGGCTCTGAGCCATCAGCCCATCAGCGGGGCTCAAACTCACGGACCGCGAGATCGTGACCTGGCTGAAGTCGGATGCTCAACCGACTGTGCCACCCAGGCGCCCCGAGAGCCTTTATTCTTATTCTTTTCTTTATTCTTATTCTTACGCCAACATTCCCCCGGGTAGTACTCCCAAGTGAGTTTATCTGAGGTGGAAAAAAGTAACACGTGGAAAGAGAAACTTCTGCTATCTGATGTTATAACAGATACACCAGGCTTCCTTTCTACCTAATTTCTGTATGAGAAAATTGTTATCCATTTCCATGATGCCAAATGGCGATAACGCTTGGAAACCAGCGGTGCCTACCTGAGTGACGTCCATTCCTGAGTCACAGCTCAGTGGCTGTGTGGAAGTCAGACCGTTTGAGCCGATTACAGTTGTGACCACAGCATTGTCATCAATTCTCCGAATCATGGTCCCATCCACAAAGTAAATGAATCCATGCCTATCAACCGTGATGCCTGGTGGGAAGAAGCAAATGAGCATTAGTAGTCTAGTGGGCCACATTTGCACCAAGATCAGTATTTTGAAAGAAGCCATAGAAACGGAAGAGCATTTTAAAGACATATGGATTCAATTTTGCTCAGCACAGCCAGGACAGTAATGGGAGAGGTTTGTTCAGACACACATTCACTTCTTTGTGTATTGAGAAGAAATGATAAAACGTAACGGGGAAATAAAGCCAGGTCTAACCATTTTGTGTTGTGTAGTTTTACATTTCTGCCCCCTAATACTTGCTTACCCCCACAAACAGAAAAAAAAATCCCCTTTAAGATAAGTGGGAAGAGACCGGGGAGGCAGCATATATTACACTTCTTTTAGCGTGCAGATGCATAGGCCACCGCTTATTTTCATGGTTGCATTAGAAATAAGTGACTTGGAAGGTATTAAAGTTATTTTCATCAATTCACACTCAGCTCACAGAGAGTCTGTAATAATTCTGATAAGCTGGACTGTGTTTTTTTCTCTATATTATCTGTTAAGAGTTTGGAAAGCAAAATTATGGTGTCACAAAGGGAATGGTCAAACTTCTAGAAAAAATGAAAGCCGATAAAATTCTCACGGTAGTTTTTACACGTTGTGTTAATTACAGCCTGGTGTTTTGGAAAATATATAATAGTGGGTAGGAGGCTTGGGTTCTAATACTGATACATCACTTACAACTCCTATGTGACTTCGGTTGTCATTTGTCTCTCCAAATTTTAACCTCCTCTTTGGTAAAGTATGGAAAAGATAATCTGCTTGTGATATTGTGATTTATAATAGGAAATACGTATTTGGCCTTCTTCCCAGTTTGTAACACAGAGCTGCTAAAACTTTGCAAATTTCTAAAGTGGCGAGAGAGACAAAGGTGTCTTTTATTACGCTAACGAGGGGACGTTTGGACTGCATCTGAAGATGGGTTGGTTGCCAGGAGAACCATTCATGAATAGAGGGTTGGTACTTTGAGTCCCACCCCCAGACCTCTGGGGAGGGGAGAGGGGCTGGGGACTGAGGTCGGTCTCCAATAGTCAATGATTTAATCAACCACACCTATGTAATAAATAAAGCCTCTATTAAAAACCCAAAAGTTCAGGCTTTGCAGAGTTTCTAGGTTGGTGAACACATGGAGATTTGAGGAGAGTGGTGTGCCTGGAGAGGGCACGGAGGCTCCACACCCTTTCGCACACACCTTGCCCTATGCGTCTCTTCCATCTTGGCTGTTCCTGAGTTATATCCTTTTGTAATAAGCCGGTGATCCCGTAAGTGAAATGTTTCTCTGAGTTCTGTGAGCCCCTCTGGCTCATTAATTGAACCCAAGGAGGGGATCATTGGAACCTCCAATCTATAGCTGGTGACAACCTGGACTTTCGGTTGGCATCTGAAGAGGGTGTGTACGTTGTGGGGGCAGTTTTGTGGGCCTGAGCCCCTCACCTGTGGGAGTGGACTTTCTCTGGGTGGATAGTGTCAGAATTGAGTGAAACTGTAGGATACTCAGCTGGTATCCGAGAACTGCTCTGCTGGTGGTGTCGGGGGACCCCCCCCCTCCCAACACTGGAAGTTGGTCTCAGAACGTTGATTACTGCCTTACCTAAGCAAAGGTGAGCAACTGTCTTAGTTTGGGATTGAGGCAGGGTTCAGTTTTAAAACTGGGACAGTCCTGGCCAAACTGGGATGAGTTGGTTACTCTTCGCCTAGGTTGTTATAAATATCATATGAAATAATACATTTAAAAAGTGTCAGACATATATAAAGAACATATGGTGTTCCTGCTTCCCTTGGTGCTTTTGACAGTGCTCTTGAAAATAACCACATGGCATTACTTTAACACTAGTCTACAATTTAGTCTTTTCTGATCTCTCCTTTATCCAGACCTTGTGGGACACAGAATGCATATTAAAGTTGGGAACATCTGTGACAACAAGCATGTCCTTTTAGTGTGTGTTCACGCACACACACACACATTCACACACCCGATCATTTTCCGGGCCAACAGTGAACTCACCTAAAGACAGTTTATAAACCCAACTTAATGAACTGCTTTCAGATGAACTAATTTGTTGGCAGGAGGTTAATGTTAGACTTGGCTTCATGGTGTACTTTGATTAATCCTGATGTTCCTCATGAAGTATTAATCCTTAGCATCTATAAAAGTTACAGATTCATTTTCACTTTCCCCGAATGCCTCTAAAGTCATGTATGTTTTTGGAGAGTTCTCCAAGGAAACCAGCATGTCCAAACAAGGGGAATTTCGTGTCAGTAAGTCCCCTTTTCAATTTTAGATGCATAAGGACCTTTCAGCAGGTTTCTAAAAGAGACTTTTAAGATTGAGCAGGTCAAAGGATGACACCACATGAACAGTTCTTCCATTTCCAGAACATGTGGACTAATGATGAACCAAGGCATACCTCTGCTTTTTATTTTTGTTTTTGTTTTGGCAAACTCAAAGCCTCCAATGCTTAGTGTTTGGTCTGCCCTGTGGCAGGCAGGCCTATGATTACCTTCTATGACCTCTGTATTAAATTATCAGTGAGTGTGAAATTTAAAATTTGGTTGTCATAAGAAGATGGGCTGAAAGATCATGACTCAAGTCTGGAGAGAGAAAGGCTGAGAGCAGTTCAGCTTGAAGTGTCTGAAATCATGAATTATTTACCAAACACATACTGAATGTCACTCTGCCAAGTTCTGTGAAGGCCAAGGGACAAAGAATCCAGGTGCACAGAAACTAAGAGCAATACCGTGGAAGTGTTGCTCCAACGAGAAGGCAGTAAATTTAGAGATTCTAACCCTTTGAAAGTTGGAACAGATTCACAAAAGGTATAGAGAAAGAAATGAATTCCTACAGGAACTAGTGTATTTGGGGAGCTCTTTATCTTGATGTGGACACCAGGGAGGACAGTTCTGTTCCTGTGACCACTACATTCCTCATCCTCATCAGAGGGTGAAGTTTGTGCTGATCCAGGGAGGATAATCCTGGACTTTACATGGTTTTCCACTTTTAGCTTTTGTTAACTTCTAAACTCTGTGAACCCCTTTCTCTCTGTTCATGTCAGCTGAGTTCCACAGATGAGGCTTATTAAATACTCACTAGTGGCCTTCGGGGCTTATTTGGCTGACTGTTTGTCGGATATTTTTCCATATATTTGTGCAGCCGTTTCTTTCATCATGGTCCAAATTCCAAAAGACTCCATTATCCTGGAGACTCTTTAATTAAATTTGATTGGGTTATATTTATGTGTGGAGTTGAAAAAGAAGTAGTAGGAAGGTCTTCGAGGAGCTGTGTGATAGATGCTTTACGAGTGCATCAGGGTACATTTTATATGTACATATTTTCATTTCTTCTCACTTTCCTTCCCCAACCAACACACACACACACACACACACACACACAGACACAGACACAGACACACACACGCAGAGATTCCCCAAACAACTAGTTTTAGAAACTCTTCACTGGTGAGGTTTAAGGGGCATTTAATTTTCACTGTGGTTAAAAACCAAACTGGAAATCCCAGGCAGGAAAAGGAATTATTTTTGCCATTACTTGGAAGGGGGTGGTCTCCCCTCCATAATGAGTATTGTTACAGCCCTGGGGTGTCAATGATGCAGTCAGCATGATCTATTACCATTTGTTAGGCTGAGTGGGAGAAGGTGGCACATGCCCAGTATATTTTAAGCTTTATTTTTTCAGAGATGGAGATGTGAATGATTTCGGAGCACATAAAGCCATCTGGGGCTAGCAAGATCTGCAGATTCAATTAACTTTCATATTTTGATATTGTTGTACCCAGATTTCCAAAATGTGGTACCTAATGTTGTGGGCAGAGTTCGTTCCAACGGCCACATCCATTGATGTGCTTACTGCCAGCATTTTCCTTACCACTGAAAACACAATGGAAGGCACAGTCTTTGTTTGGCTAAGAAAGGAATTAAACTGCATTGAGAGAACCACTTCCAGGGTTTAAAATTTTAACCACTATTCATTTCTACAGCAAGCAAAAAAAGATAGATCTTGGAGATTACCACAAGGTGAGGCAGTGGCTGGGAGTGGAGGCGGGAAGAGTACCACAGATAGCTTGAGTTCCCACCCCACCCGACCTCCAGCAAGGAAAACATCGGGCTCAGACACCCAGACAGCGTGTTTAGCTTGGAGCACATTTTTACATTTGTGAGAAAATAAATAAATCCTTGTAAATTAGTGCATATAATGAAAGCACTGACAGACCATAACCTGGAAGTGTGAATGGTGCTGTCTCCATTCATCAGCATTAAGCCCTAACAAGCTCTTTCTATGGAGGGACCTGCTCATAAATAAAGTGCATCTTGTAAAAAAATTATTCACAATGTCTTATGCAAAGTAGGGGACATTATATAATATCTGAACTGCAGGCTCTTTTCTCTGTGAAGCATAGCTCTGTATGAAACAGCTGCAAATTACAGGCGAAATTATTTGACTTCTTCCCTTGTCTTATTATCCTCCAATGAATAAATGCTATAATTCTTAAGAAGACAATTGCCTAAAGCTGGGGCAGCCTGGATAGTTACTAATAAATGTATCACCTGTTGGGGAAGAGGCACTGCTGATCAATACTGAAACAGCAGGGATTTCCTGATGTGAGGTCACGGGGAGCCCAGATGTGGAGGTTAATAGCTTGGAAATAGTAGCTAAAATCCCAAATTAGGTAACAGCAAAGATCAGAGTATTTGGCCGTGCAGAATGCCAATTTCAAACGTTGGCAGAAGGCATGTTTGTATTTAATTTATAAAAATTACAGCTGTTGAGGCCACCTACATTTTTATTATTTCTATCTTAAAAATGAATCTTCTTTTGAATATAAGCTATGGGAAGCAGTCATAAAATTCTCTCCATCTGCAGCCCTAGCAACCAGAAAACGGAAATACTAGTTTTTCCCCCTTGACACAATGTGCTCTTTAATTTTATGATACAGAGATAAATGGTTAAAATAAACTTCCAGGAAATGTCCTAAATGTAGTATGGTGTCAGCTCAATCTCCATTACTGAGAGTGCTGAATTGTCTGACACTAGCTGTTGATCACAAAGTGCCCTTTAAATCAAAGAGAGATTAAAATATTTTGCTTGTTTATGTGCAATTCAATTCTCTGAAAATTGGTATCATGTGTTGGTCTATATGAAAATCCTCCACCAGGCAGAAAAGTCCATTCTCCAACTGATCTGTCTATTGTCCACTTAATTACCCGCTAGAATCAGAAAGGGTCAAGTTACTTCTGCACAGTAAGCCTGTTAAGTTCTCTTGCTAGGTAGCCCTTAAATGGAGCTTCTAGAACTCTACAAATATCTGTGTGTCACTAGGGTTGAAGGAGGCTGAGCTTAATGACCAGCTGAGATGACTTCACTGTGTGGTTAACAATGAGAACAGGATTTCTTCAGTAAGAGACTCTAATAAACCCACTGTAATATTCCATGACTAGTGAATGGTGTGACTTAATCCGATATTGTTGAATAAAAAAGTTACAGTATATTCTATACAGTAAAGGTCAATTTCCAAAGAATTTAAGTACAAATTAAAAATGATAAGCATTCAAATGAATATTCTACTGACTGGAATGTCCTTTCTTTCATGACTTAGAAGGTACTTTAAAGGGCTTCAGAGATATCATAAGGAACAATAGATGTTTAGGCCAGTTAACCAAGGAATTCCGGCTGAAAGAAAGGCCAGTTTTGAGCATGTGTCTTCTCGTTGGCTCCTTCTGATTCTCTCAGAGTGTTGGCCAAGGCAGAGTGAATGAAAAGCTCTCCTACCTCCATCAGCCAGTATTTTTCTAAAAGTTTACTAGAGAAGCTCTTTCTCCTGATTTATTGATTCATTAGATTTATTTTGTGTCTATTACATGTCAGGTACAGTGCTAGGCACTAGGAGCACAGCAGAGTAATATAAAACAGAGCTCAGCACAGGTTGGGGAGATGAACAAATAACCAGGCAATCACAATGCCTTGGGATAAGCATTAGTTTCGAGCAAGTCCAGGATGCCACGGGAACAACCCTGGGGAACGGGCTGGGGAAATGAAGGTCACAAGTGATCTCTCAGAGTGACAGGTAAGCCAAACCTGAAAGACCACGTTGAATTCCTGATGAGCCCAGCGTGACATCCAGGGAAGCACCACTGAAAACCCATGAAGGCTGACTAGTATCACTAACTATAATAACCATTTTCATTTGCTGCGACTATGAGGCTATTTCAGGCATGGAGCTGGATTCTCTACAGACATTTTCTCATTTAATGCTCATAGCAGCTTTGTGGAGTAGGTATTACTATCATTTTTCAGATGAGGAAATAGAAGTTCAGAGGTTGAATGACTAATTCCAGATTACCTACCTAGAAAATGCTAGACTTAGCTCATCTGACTTCAATGCCCACAATCTCTCTCTTTTTAGTGTTTATTTTTGAGACAGAGTGTGAGTGGGGTAGGGGCAAAGAAAGGGAGACGCAGAATCCGAAGCAGGCTCCAGGCTCCCAGCTGTCAGCCCAGAGCCCGACACGGGGCTCAAATCCCCGAAACGCAAGATCGTGACCTGAGCCGAAGTTGGACGCTTAACCGACTGAGCCACTCAGTCGCCCCTCAGTGTCCAGTCTCTTAATCTCCATCCCATGTAGCCTAAATGCGGCTACCAATCACTTTACCACAGGAGTGGTGTAAAAACTGGTTTCAGGAACTTCATGAAATAGTCTGCAAAGTGCTTTGTGTATGGGGAGATTTTGTCACGGGGAGATGGTCCATTGCTTTAGTTACATTGTCAAAGTGACTAATGAGCCCTCTCAAAAGATTAAGAATTCTTGTATTCCTGTAGATCTCTTGGATTTCTTCAGGATTATCCTTCAAAGATATTCTGTGGCTTCATCCCCACAAAGGTGATGAGTTTTGGGGCGCCTGAGTGGCTCAGTTGGTTAAGTGGCCAACTTCGGCTAAGGTCATGATCTCACAGTTTGTGAGTTCAAGCCCCGCGCCAGGCTCTGTGCTGACAGCTCGAAGCCTGGAGCCTGCTTTGGATTTTGTGTCTCCCTCTCTATCTCTGCCCCTCCCCTGATTGCACTCTGTGTCTCTCTCTCTCAAAAATAAACATGAAAAAAAATTTAAACAAAAAAAGGTGGTGAGTTTTGAGAAAATACTCAGAGTTTCTATATGATGGGGATTTCGGTAACTGGACTATTGCCTTATGACCTATCACATAAAAAGGAGGCCCCGGGGCACCTGGGTGGCTCAGTCGGTTAAGCGTCTGACTTCGGCTCAGGTCATGATCTCGTTGTTCCTGAGTTCGAGCCCTGTGTCGGGCTCTGTGCTGACTGCTTAGAGCCTGGAGCCTGCTTTGGATTCTGTGTCTCCCTCTCTCTCTTCCCCTCCCCGCCTCTCAAAAATAAACATTAAAACATTTTTTTAAAAAAGAGGCCCCAGATACAGGGGTCACAAACTCCTATGTTGTTAAGGTCTGGGCAGGTGACATCAATCTGTAGGTTAGTGCCAGGTGAGGTTCTAGGGAAAGCTGAGGTTAACAAGAGAGAGCACATGCCACCTAAATGCATTCGATCTTTTTTTTTTTTTTTTTTTAATAAATTGAGTGTGGCCAAATGAATTATATTTTTGAACTGGATTCATCCTCAAGTTGCCAATTTATGATGCTTGCTACAGGACAATCAGGAGGAATATTTTGTCAGTGAAGAGGCTGCTGTGAACAGAGAAGATCCATGAACTTGGAGTAAATCTAATAACCAGTGTAGCACTGCTGTTTAAAGTTGTGTCTTGCTACAGAGATTTCTCATATATTCCCAGCCCCCAGAGAAGCACAGCCTCCCCCACTATCAATATCCCCCACCAGGGAGGTACATTTGTTACAACTGATGAACCTACACTGACACGACATTATCACCCAAAGTCAACAGTTTACATTGGACCTCATTCTTGGTGTTGGACATTGTATTAGTCTGGACAAATGTATACCGACATGTATCTACCATTAGAGTAACATGCAGGGTAGTTTCAACATATGAAGATTCTGCACAATTTTTCTGTGAACAAAACTACTCAAAAAATAAAGTCTATTAAAAAATTATGCTTTGGAGAAGCACTGTAAAACCAAAGATAATCAAATGTAATTGTAATTCTCATCACGGGAAAAT
>NW_024420442.1:7183613-7262318 GCF_014898765.1 Herpailurus yagouaroundi
GATACAACGCTGGCAGCCTCTTTTTTTCTCACCAAGATCAAAGCTCAAAATCTGTGACAAATCTAGTTCATTTTGGTCTCTCTGTTTTCAACAAGTTTAGTCAAATCAAACCTGAAAAGTAGGTATCCAAGCTGAACTCAACTTTGCTTTTGCTCTGCCACCATTCTCTTCCTCATCCTTCCTTCAGAGACCCCTCCCCCTTCAGTATGGCAGACACAATGCTACTATGTATTCAGGTCATCCTATCTATTTTTACTTCTGAGAATAGAGCTAGGTTACATTTCCCAGCTTCCTCTGTACTTAGGTGTGGGCAGAAGTGATGTATGCTACTTCTAGGCTTGGCCCCTAACAAAACCTGTGTTGAGCTCCTCCATGGATCACCCTCATCCCCTGTAGGTTAGTCAGATACAGAGGCGTTGAGTAGTTACTAGATAGAAGGAGACTGGTTCCCTGAGTCACCACCTGAAGCAGAGATTTTTCCCACCTCCCCAGGGGAACCCATTTGGACTCTGATGTGAACAAGAAAAACTACTATTTTGTTGAGCCAGAGAGAGAGAGAGAGGGAGAGAGAGAGAGAGTTTTCATATAGTTGTTAGCTTGGCCTATTATATTTACCAACTCGAATCCTATTCATGTTTCCAGGCTTCTACAAGATGTTTGTCTTCCAGAAAGCCTTCCCTGCAAACTCTAGTTCATTCAGGTCTTTCTGTTTTCTAACCTACAGAAACCTGTTTTTTATTTTATTTTTTATTTTAGAGAGAGAGAGAGAGAGAGAATCTTTAACAGGCTCCACACTCAGACAGAGCCCAACCCGGGCTTGAGCCCACCACCCTGGGATCACAACCTGAGCTGAAATCAAGAGTTGGACTTTCAACAAACTGAGCCACCCAGGCACCCCTGTTTTGTTTTGTTTTGTTTTGTTTTAATGTGAATTCTCTAATCATGCTTTGTCCAGGCAATAACTCCTTGAGGGAAAAAGTGGATTTTATTATGCTTTACTTTTATATCTTGACAAATCCAGTAGACCTGGGCACAGATGTTCAATAAAACTTGCTGAATTATAGACCTAATTGTCACACCCTTACAGATTTTTCTCAACTTGTGATGGGGTTATGTCCTGATGTACTCATTGTAAGTTGAAAATATCATTAAGTCAAAAATCATTTAATACACCTTACCTACGGAACATCATAGCTTAACTTAGAGCCTATCTTAAATGTGCTCAGTATACTTATGTTAGCCTATAGTTGGGCAAAATTATCTAACATGAAGTGTTGAATATCTCATATAATTTATCAAATACTGTATGGAAAGAGAAAACTAGAGTGGTTGTGTCTGGTTCGTGATCATGGGGCTGGGAGGTGCAGTACAATACTCTCATGATACTGGGTGGTGGCATATTGATAGCCTGGAAAAATATTAAAATTCAAAATTCAAAGTCCGTTTTCTACTGAATGCGTATTGCTTCTGTGCCATTGTGAAGTCAAAAAAAGTAGTAACTTGGGAACCGTCTGTACATTGAAATGCAAATAAAATCAAATAAAGCATGCCACGAGGTCAAGAGCTGCACATGAATTTCTCTAACAGTGAATTTAGAAAGGAGGTAATGGTAATTTTTCTCTCCAAAGATCTTTAAGGCGAGTACAGTCCCCTATCCATTAGTGATGATTACAATATGGAGGGAAGTGGGTTACCAACTAAGAACAAATAGAATAAGAACCATGGATCAAGTGGATCAAATTAACTGCACATAAATTTGATCCATGTAGCTAGCTACAATGAATAGCTCAGACTCCCTCAAATCCACTTTGCTCTGTCAACAGCTTTGTGTTATGATCTTGTGATGTCTTCCAATCTTACCATCTCAGGAGTAGTAAGGAAACAGAAATACCTCAAGATTTTGCCTTCACTATGGACCACGTAAGGAAAAGGAGAGGGAACAGTGGCTCCGGGGTCGTATCAGGGGATCTGGGTTTCAGGTTCGCCTCTGTTACAGTTTAGCTGTCGGCCATTGAGTGAGGCACTTGACTACTCAGTGTCCTGATGGCCTAACCCATATCCTACCTACTATACAGGGTAAAATGGCATGAAGCTCACAAGAGCCAGTGAAATGAAAGCACTTCGAAAAGGATGAAGTGGTGCTAAGTGGTGTCCCAAGTGCTCAGTCATTGCTATAATTCTCTCTGAAAGTGACTTTTTCTAAGCCTAGAATCATGGACAGACATTTCCACCTTGGCCCTGCTTCAACATTTTAGGCTTTTCCATGTTGGACAGACACAGTAGAAGACTTAAGTCCATAAAGCATTATGTAGCCCTCGTCAGTAGCTGAGCTGTCCTGTGCTAGATTCATCACAGACAAGGCAGTGGTTGAAACACTGTTGTCAGCTTTGGGGAAATGCCACACCATTGAGCTACTGGTATAAAAAGTTTTGAGCTTGTAGCAGGTGGCTACAGTTTTCATGCCGAGAATCAAAAAAATGAAGCTCCACACTATGCAATTGGCTCAGAGATCCTGGGTTAGGGGTGGTGGTGGTCTCTCAATATTTAACAGAAATACCAGACACTAATAATGGTAGGAATTATTTTTCCTTGTTTTCAAGATGTAGGTGTGTGTGTGTGAAGAGAGATTGGGATAAATAAGATGGTTCTAGTTCATGTTGAAATGCACAGCTTTTATTTTATTTTTGTGCTAGAGTTCTTGTTTAAAAGATGCCTGCAGGCTGAGATTTAAGGGGCCTCAGTACATATGGGCTCAGATAAATGAGGTTTACCAAGTGCAAGCTGACTATTTTATATTCCCTCCCCACCACCTTGAAAAATTCTTCAAACATCAAGCATCTATATCTGGGACACTACTCAGATACATTGTGAAGAGATGCCTCTGTCATCCTAAGGACACAAACCGCCTTACAAGAACATTATGTGAACAATTAGCCCGAGGAGGGGAAGTTCATTTATTGGCCATGGACCAGAAAAAACCTAACTGTAGTTGTTACACTCTAGGGAAAGTGAGTCTCTCTCAAGGTATGTGCATGACCACGAGGTTCTCATAAAAAAGCAAACTAAGGAGAATACCTTGGCCTGAATACTCAACACAAGCAGGATATGAGGAATTAAGCCTGACAGTGCTTACTATTCACAGAAGTGGGCTAACTCAAGAAGAATTCAATTTTCTGTAGGACAACTATTTGCATGTGGTGCCCATTCAAAAACAACACGTTGTTGACGGCCCGTTTAAAATTCCTCCAACATCTGGACATCTTTAGTAATGAAGCTAACGCTAGAGAAGAAGTTCACAAAGTCAAAAGTGGTAAACAGTCATGTGCAGGAGGTAAGGCAGGGTAACAAATACTGCATGAATATGATTTTTAAACCCCTTAAGTGGAACTTTAAGAGACATTTAGGGGACCGATTTGGGCTCAATCAATATACGATTACACACACACACACACACACACACGTGTGTGTGCACGCGACAGCTGAGTAAAAGAAAAAATTAGTCAAAGCAGTTGCCTGATGAGACAAACAACTCTTTTGACTTTTTTCTCTTCCACAGCCTCACGTACAAGATTGACAATCTGTAGGCACAGGTTTTGTTGAAAGGCATTGAAAAAAACGGGTGCCTTGTTCAAAGGGGGCTGGTGACTTCTCTTGACTTGAGATAGGGGTTTCCAAGACCCTCCCCACACTTTTTTCTCTAAATTCAATCACCCAGACATCATCAAGACAGGTATGGAAGAAGGAGGAGGACGAGTCTGGGGGTAGAGGCTGGGCCATCTGGTTAAGACGGACTGACTTTCGAGACCTTCCATAATCTCCCAGTGCTCAGGGTTTTTTGCCTTTGTCTACTAGTGAGAGTAAAAGCGGAGCCGCCCATGTCAGTGGATTATGGTAAAGATCAAATAAAATAACATCTATTCCGTCTGGGAAATCTTTCTGAAAGGTTAACGCAAGTGATGCTCATCTTTACGTTTTTGATTAACTGTTAGCTTTCCGGCATCATGCTGGGGTTCATCTGCTCCATGACTACCTGCTTCAGCACGGCTTGACTGAGAGGTCAGGAGCCTGATGTGTTAATTCTGGCAGCATCTCGGGTACGCTGATGCTGATGATTAGTCTGTATGGGGTCCTGCGTTGCTTCTCCGGCCCAACTGGTCTCCGCACTGGGCTCTCAAACGTACCTTTCTTTTTGCCATCACGACCTATTTGCCCACACTAGGTTCCCTGGGCCTGGAGAGGGCCCTTTCTTTCTCCTAGTATCCCAATCCTGCTCATCTTTCAAGACACAGTGCAAGTCTAGCCTCAATAGTTATAATATACCAACTGACTCCAAAGTCATCTATCGTGATGGAGGTATTTCCTTGTCAAATCAAACAACTTCATTGTTCTTTTGTGGTGGCAGAAGTCTTCTGAGCCTATTAGAAGACATGTATTTTACCAATTCAAGTGGGTAGGAATGAGGATCACAACAGATACAGTGCTGTTAGGTTGCAAATCTAACATCTGGCCTATAACCAAGAGCACACGGTGTTTTGACTGGACTCCAGAATGCACTTTAGATACCAGTTCAGACCATTTTTAACAAATCCGTTTCGGGACCATCCTATCCTTCATAGGAAGGGCTGAGTTATTCACTTCCCATTTAGCATTGCCTTTTTGTTCTCCACTGCCCTACTTTCTCTTCTTTGCCTTGTTCTTTGATCTTACTCTGTTTTGAGTTCACTTAACCTTACCTATCAGGAATAGAGGTCAGAATCTAGTTTCCAGTTTTTCTTTCCCCATGGGTCCGGCTCTTTTGTAGATTCTTTTCCTCCACACCTTTCCCCTTCTGCTCATTTTTCTCTGCCTTTTCCTCCAAATGTCATTCAGCTTCCCATTCTCTAAACCCTTAGAGTGCTTACAGTTTATATCACACAACCCAGTGCTAGGTTACAGTCTTCTCTAAGGATTCCTGTCTTTTCTCCTCAGCCACATCACACTCCACTCATGGGCAGGGACTATGTGTCTTTTTAGTCCACTTATAATGTCCAAATTTTCAAATGCAGACCAGATTATTTGCTGCTTGAAAAGCTTAACAAAACAGTGGAGCTCAGTGAACGTGGTTCTTTTTCTAACAAGATCTACTGGGAGCATGATGTGGGTCTGACAGAGAGGCTAAAACCAGAGGGAGTCTTATAAGTAGTATAGTGGGTCACTGACACTAATGTCTTATTGGTGACAACATTTAAGCCGTGTGCTCCTGCCACACACGAATGTTTTATATGTTCACAGAATAAATGACTAACATCTATAGCAGAAAGAGAACAATTTGAGCAACTAGAAAAAAAAAACCGAATTAGTTAACAGGTGAGTCTTCAAAAGGAGGTAAAACACAAGGAAATGGAGGCATTGAAAAATATAGCCAGGGGCGCCTGAGTGGCTCAGTTGGTTAAGTGTCTGACTCTTAATCTCAGCTCAGGTCACCATCTCACGGTTCGTGAGATCGAGCCCCATGTTGGGCTTTGTGCTGACAGCATGGAGCCTGCTTGGGATTCTCTCTCTCTCCTCTCTCTCTGCCCCTCCCCCACTCATGTGCATGCTCTCTCTCTCTCTCTCTCTCTCTCTCTCTTTCAAAATAAATAAAAATACATACGTATGCATATGTGTGTGTGTGTGAGTGTGTGTGTATGTGTGTGTGTGTGTGTGTGTGTGTGTATCCAGATACCATTTTTGCAACATTGCAATGGTTCCTTAATTCAAAAATCTCAAGCATTTCCAGGAATTAGGAAGATATCAAATTTAGGGCCAATTCAGAAGGCAGTGGTTTTGTTTTTTGTTAATTGACAGTATTTTTTTAATGTTCAAGTAAAGTTGAATAAAGTCATGCTGTTAAAATTAGACCAGGCATACTTGGAAAATAAAATTGGGCCCAGCATTAGTTAAAACAAACAAAATAACAGAACAAGACAAAAATCACAACGAAGACTTTGAAGGTACTAAAGTGTTGATTTGTGGTTTCTCAAAAATTTCAAGCCTAACCGGCTAAAATCAGGAGATTTAAAAGTAGCCCTTCTTGAGTCCACTCTCCCCGGAAATGTGCCCAGTTTTACTCCTCTGGGAAAGGTGGGAAGGTGCCTTTTGAGAGACAAGTCCTAGAGAAGGGTTTGGTTAGCAGCAGTCTGCCTACAGTTCTGATTTTACTTTGCTCGAGAGAACACAGAAAAGATTATAGAAACCTAAGTAGGTAGTCTTGGCAGAAGCCATTTTGTGATGGGTTTGGCTTGGGGAGGGGCAAAGCAGACCTATCAATTGACCACTATGGCTTCAATTTCCTTGGGTTAGAGATCCCTCCAAAATGAGGAATGATTTCTGAGCTCTAAGGGAAACTACTGCTGTAATCAGCTTTCTTTCCTGAGTAAATACTGGTAAAATTGGGCACCTCCCCACCTTCCTTTTCCCAAAAACCTATTACACAGTCTAACAAGCTTTTTGAAAAACCAAAACGGAATAGCTAGTAAATGAAACTGGAAGAAAAATAGAGCAAATAACATTGGGGCTTCCTGGCCAGGCTTTGATATTTGGGGCTTGAAGATAACCTTACATTTGAGTTATTAAGCCTTTGATTCCTCAGGGAGAAACTTTAAATGGGCCAGGACTCACTCCCAAGGAAATGGCGACTTTCTTTGGGCAACAATAAAGCTGACTCATTCTACTGAGGCTCTTTAATATTGAGGAAGTTCACGGTCAGCTATTTAGGGAACTGCACGTGTGGACACATACTAGAGGTGTTGGTGAGGCTCTACAGCCTTGAATCCAATCAGAGCAGGAAATAATGGCTGAAAGCTGGCCTCAGTAGGACGGGGCCTTAAAGACCCTACTTCAGGGCCAAAGCTGCTGTGTGTTCTGTTACATAGGTACTTGGGACTCACAGGTTGTGAAATATTTTGAATATCACCTCTGTATGAGTGAAAGCCTTATTTAAAACAAACATATCACTTTTAAAACTGGAATTGTCAGGTATAAATTTGCAAGTTGCTTTCTACACCCTACTTCTGACTTAAACTTTTTTTAAGTTATGAAATATTTCAAATGGTAGACAGCTCAGAAAACAGTATTACATGCTGCCTTGCATCGACCACCCAAATTTCACAGACGTTGACATTTGCTTCACAGATCTCTTAAAAAAAAAAAAAAAAAGGAAATGTTCCGGCTACAGCCAAAACCCCATGTCCTTATCCCTATTCCCTTTTCCCTTCTCTCCCCAGAGGTAACCACTACCCTGCAGTTAGTGTGCATTAATTCCCATACGTGTTTCCACACTTTCCATATACGTATGTGTCTACAAATTCTACAGTACTGTTTCTGTGCTTCAAAAATTGATGTAGGAGATGGAGGGTGGTGACGGCTGCACCACCAGGTGAGTATACTGAATGCTTCAGACTTGTTCCCTTAAAAATGGCCTCACGTATTTTACCACTATAATATGGTAATGATATCACACCCTCTATTCTCTGGCAACCTTCTCTATTATTCATGAAACCTTATGCGTTGTGGCCATTAATGTTTTACATGTACATCCAGTTAATTTATTTTTGCTGTTATACAATATTCTATCACGTGACTAAGCCTCTACTGATGGATTGTTAGGTTGTTTCCAATTTTTCTTACTGTAACGACATCCTAGCACGTGTCTCCTTAGGCACATAGGTACTTGTGACTTTCCATAGCTGTTCCTTCAAGCTTCCACCAGTAACTCTCTCCAGATATTTTAAATACATGATTGCAATTTTTAAATTTTTAAAATTTAAAAAATCTTTAAATACATGATTGCAATTAAATTAGGGCCATGATATTCAATCAATGTAGTTTGACAGAAAAGAATTTGAATATAGTCAAACAATTTTGCAAGCAAAATGATTATTACTAGCCTTGAGGCCAATCCAGTTAATAACAGTTGTTAGTTTTAAAACTTATTTACTCATCCTCATTCTCATCTTCATACTTTATTCAGTACTTAATCTGTGCCAGGAACTGGCTTAACCCAGAGCGTGTCATTTCATCTTCTATAACCCTAGAAGGAAGGTAAGTGCATCATCTCCACTTTACTGATGAGAAAACAGTGACTCAAACATGTTAGTAATAGATTTGAACTTGGTTTTATCTGCCGGGCTCCAAAGTCTCTCGTTTTAAACTACTCTAAACACTTCCTGAGTTTTCCAAGTTTCATGGGGCCCAAAGGAGGAAGACACATAGTATGATTCAAGGGTTATTGAAAGCCCTGCCCATCTGCCTTAAAAATATGTTTAGTATAGGAAGGCACAAACGTCAGAGACCCTAAAGAAATATATTGCCAAATATGACCATATAGAATTATAAAACTTCTATATGGTTAAAAAAGGAGAAATTACAAACTTGGAAAATATTTGCTACACATATGAGGGACAAAGGATGCTTCTCTAATTGACAAAACATAAAAATCAACAGCTCGGTAGAAAAATTGGCAGAGTGAGTTTACTGAAAAAGAACTACAAATGGTCACAACAGATATGAAATGACACTCGACTTCATTTATAATCAAAGAAATACAAATTAAAGCTACATACAGGGTACAAGATACCGTTTCTTACTGATCAGATGGACATAAATTAAAAGGTTTAATAAGAGGCGCCTGGGTGGCTCAGTCGGTTGAGTGTCCGACTCTTGATTTCAGCTCAGGTCATGATCTCATGGTTCATGAGTTTGAGCCCCATATTGGGTTCGGGGGCTGTCAGCCTGTCAGTGCAGAGCCCAGTTCGTATCCTCTATCTCCTTCTCTCTCTGTCCCTTCCCCGCTTAGGCTCTCTCTCAAAAAATAAATTAAATTCAAAAAAAAGGTTGAGTGATACTCAGAGCAGCTAAAGGTATGGCAAAATGGGCACATTTATACACTGTTGATGTCAATGTGTTCAGTCTTTTGGGAGGACAATTTGGTAATATCTACTACTGCTAGAAATTAATCCTATGTATATATTTACAAAAGTGCTCCCATATATATGAACTATGTTGTTCAGCACAGCACTTTTGTGGTAAAAGATTTTTTAAAAAGTGGCAACAACATATCCATCAAGAAGCAAATGGCTTAATCAATTATGGTATACCCATATGTTGTAATATTATATATCTCTTAAAAACAAAGAGGTAGGTATGCACATGCTTTTCTGGAAAGGTCTTCAAGGTATTTTATTAAATGAAAGAAGCAGGGTGAAGAGTCATCTATATGGTGCAATTCCTTTCGTGTAAGGAAAAAAATATAAAGGTCTCAAAGGAATCACAAACTGTTAACACTAGTTACTTTTAAAAGGAGGAACTGAGTTGTGTGCGTTTGTGGTGAAGAAGCCTGGCATTTGCTTTCTGTACCTTTGTATACAGTTCAAACTTTAAAACCATAGACATATATTACTTTTATATTTTTATGTTTAACATCAACAGGACTTAGCTAGATGGTAAGATTACAGGCCATTTTAATTTGTATTCTTTGTACATCTTTTTTTAAATGTTTATTTTTGAGAGAGAGACACACAGCACGAGCAGGGGAGGGGCAGAGAGAGGGAGAGAGAGAGAATCCCAAGCTGGCCGCTCACTGTCAGTGCAGAGCCCGATGCAGGGCTTGAACCCACGTACCGTGAGATCATGACCTGAGCCAAAATCAAGAGTTGGATGCTTAACCGATTGAGCCTCCAGGCACCCCTATACTTCTTTTTCTTAAAAAATAATAAATGTAATTAAAATATCTTTTACTACTGGCCTGCCAGGATGCCTTCAAAGATTTCATTTAGGTTTCTTCCTTGACTTACGTTATTAACCCATCCGCAGGTCTCCAGTATTGTGCTCAGATCAGAGTACCCCACTGTCAACCATCAGTACTATGACACCCCTGCTGGAGAGCTGTCATCTATGAAAGCAAAGACACTTGAGTCCTCAGAGATTGGCCATAGGATAGGACCTGTGTGTGTGTGTGTGTGTGTGTGTGCACGCACGCACGCACGTGCACATGCATACATGTGTATGTATTTTAAAATAACATGTTTTGTCTCTTGTTGAACTATAAAAATAATACATGATCAGAAAACTAAGAAGAAAATAAAATCACTCAACATTCCTTATGCAGCAATTATTACTGCTAACATTTAGATAAACTTCCTTTTGCAGTTTTTCTCTGTATGTACACAGTACCCCTGTACCCTTACAGAAGTAGCAGCACACAGTTTATACAATTTGAATTCTGAGCTTTCCACTGAATACTACTTTGTGAGTATTTTCTTTATACCTGCCAGGGTGTGCCAAGGTTTGAGGGCTGTGGGAGTGGTCTGTCCCAGGTGCCGACAGTAAGGGGAGTGAATTTTCAGTAGAAACGGTAAAAACAATAATGAAACTGATGAATAGCAGGTCTGTGTTTACTGTCACCATCCATAGGAAATTCTAAACAATGTCACGGATGAAATAAATATCCCTCCTATTGTCCCATCCCCTTTTAGTATACCACTGTGGACTGCCTAGTTCTGATTAGAGGGTGGGAAGAGAACAGGGTGCATTTCTATGCAGGGGAGACAGGTTGAGGGTTGAAGCAAGGGCTCAGAGTTAGCCAGGGGAATCACTGAACCAGGGAATACAGAGGAGACATTTCAAACATGTCCCACTTTATCAGTGTGCTGCTTAGGTTCATCTGGCTTAGATAACTAGAGAATCTGCTTGACTTAAACAACAACAACAAAAAAACAAACCTAGCAGCAGTCTTTCTTATGTGCATATAACTTAAGTCATTAGTGCCTTCAAAACACTGGTCTAAATGCCCTGTGTGGTGCCATCTATGATATTTGGGCTGAAGTAGCCAAAAAAAAAAAAAAAATGCAATCAACTCATCAATTATAAAAGAAAAATGGGCTTCCTGGCTCCATTTCCAGCTGTGTTTTAGCTCTTGATGATGTTAAAATCGTGGGTTTCCAAAGACATCTGGGTTTGCTGCATGTTGTTGGGAGTTTCACACTCTATACGTGCATCCAGTATTGCTGGAGGACCAATGAAACTAAAAACGTCTTCTGATGACTCCTCTGTTGTGGAGTGAATGTTCTGGATTCCCTGGGAAGTCAACACATTGTAGATTTCAGATTCCTTCGAGAATCAGCAAAGCATGCTAGGCTCAGCAGGAAAGGACTTCCTCTTTTCTTTGATTTGACAGCTCCGTGCATTAGGTAAACTTGAAATTATTGAGCCATCTTGTATTGATGGTAGAGCAATATGGGGCCATGATCAAAGGTTTAGCTCTAATACAGTTTCATGTTTTAGAATCTCAAAAACAAACATTTTGCACTGAAAGAAATTTCCTAATTAACTTCTGAAGAATTTGTACATTAAAACATCTTACCCTGCTGGAGAAGACTGATAAAGCAAACGTACTACCTTCTGCTGAAGAGAAACTGTATTTAGAAGGAACTTGCAATTCTCATAAAACTTTTAATAGGAAGAAGTGAATCAAATTCCTTAATTACCATTTTATGGTTGGTAAAAGGGCAAATTACATGCCATCCATTTCTAAACTTCTAAATGTCTCTGGTGCTTTTAATTAAAGCTGCCATCTAGAAACTACTAAAGCAATTTTATGCAATTAGTTATTTATAGGTTACCATAATACACCACTCAAAATATGATTTAAGTGATTTGCAGTCTGTTAGTGTGTGATCTCTGCCATTTTTGTTTGGTGGGAGGGGGTTCCTCTTTTTATCAGCTGAGGTGATTCTTAAGTGGACAGAAAAGAAAGATGTGGCACTGAGGGGCTGCGACAAGGAAGCAAAGTTATCTGGGCTAGTGATCTAAATAAAAAGAGGAAGAACCATAATTCCGTGCTATTTGGCTTGATATGTAGGGGTCTAGGCTTCATTTCAGACAATACCGAAGAGGAGAAGTCTATCATTGTTATTTCCCCATTCCCCCCCCCCCCCCTTGCTACCTTCCTGCTGGATACCTAGCATCACATTTCCCCACGCCGCCTAGACCAGCTCCCACCTTGGTTTGTCCCCCTTAGGTGATCTCACGTATTCAAACACATCCATCCTGTGCTCTATGCCCTTGAGGCCCCCATAAAGTGTTTTAATGAGGAATTAAGGTTTTGCTCTCCCAGGCAATACCCTGCACTAAGCATGGAAGTTCATATCTGAAGAAAACCCTTATAGAGTGAGTTTAATGGCGAAATGGTAGGCTCCTAAGGGAATTGCTTTGGTTAGGAGGGCCTCCGTGGGCTTCTCAAAATACAACACGTATAGGGAAGCAGCACTAGAATTACCGCATCTCAAGGTTGTGATGGATTAACTAGTCAAATCACATACAATACCTGAATCCCACCCTACCTTGATTCTTGCTTCTTAGACATGATCAAGTCTCAGGCTGTCCTAGAAGGACATGGAAGCTGCCTCCTTCCAAAGTAACTTATTCCATGTTTGGGTGACTACTATAAGACATATTATTATTAGCAACAAAATAGCAAGCCTGATCAGAACGGCAGGTGACATTTAATATGTACACACTACATTCTGGGCAGTGCACTTTATGATGCATTTCACATGTATTATTGAACACTGTTGTGTAGGCACTAGTATTCTCACTTCACTGATGAGGAAGCCACAGCTCAGGGAATTTAGGTGACTTATTCAAGGTCACACACTTAATGAGCGGTGAACCTGGGATATGCATCTAGTTGTGTTGGACTCCAGAACTTGGGATCTCATTTCTCACAGTATTTGGCCTCCAAAATATTCTTTCTGTGTTTGCTAGAATATTATGCATGCATGAAAATTAAAATAAATGCAGAAGAAAAAGTCATTTAATAATGCATTCGTAGCTTTATAAAACTTAAATGAACTTAATACAGGTTTCTCCGTATTAACCATTGATGTTTCCTGGACCCATTAGCCAAGGCTAAGCGTTATGTGCCTTCCTTTTGTCTGACTTCTCCACACCAACAGCTGACGGCTTTAAGATTCTGACAGAATAGGCAGAAAGGTTCTCGAGTTCCAGCTGCTGACATAATATAAGGTCGAATCTTTTGACCAACATAAGCGGATGCATTAGAACAACTACTAGGAACACATTAAGCTCTCATTCTGGTTGCATATAGGCACTAAGTCCTCTGGTATAGCTACCATAAACTCAGAGATCAAAAACACAGTTTAGGAAAGAAATCTCCAGAAGTGGACATAGCATGAAATCACTGAGCAATAAGGAACAAATATTTTGCCTGAATTTTAAGGCTTTGTCAAACACATTCTTCTTAAGGCACCTCTGATTCTCAGACAAGGATGTGGGAAGAAAGTCCTCATGGAAAATGCCTTGAAGCCGAGCTGGGAATTTGGCCATGGGTGAGAGAATGCTGATCTTACCCAGAAAGGCTTCTTAACTAATTGGCCCTTCCAGATCTCTCCCATGTACCTTAAAGGCCTATCCTGACTTCTTCATTTTTAGTAGAATAGATCCAATTCTCAGAGGACACTGAGGCTATCAGAATGGAGTACCATCAAGTTTCTAGCTCCTTCTACCTACAAACTTATCTTCGTCACCACACCCACCATTATTTTAGAATGGTCTCTCTAATCTCCCCTCCCTTTCAAGGCCTTCTCCCTCTCAGCTTCTCCAGACCTGGTTTCATCATTTATTCTCTATCTTCTGTATCTTTCCATTTGCCTATAACCATTGCCATATCTCATAAAGATAAAGCCTCCTCTGAGTGCCCTGTCTTCTCACTACTTATCACTGTATCTCTCACATCTGAATTTCTCGGAAGAGTGATCTTCACTAGAGGCATTTCCTTTCTCTCCTCTTGTTGGTTCATTAAATTACTGTGATTTGACTTCCATCCCTACTGCTACTCAAACCACTTATAGCAGGGTCACCAAGGAACCCCTCATTGCCTAATCCAATGGCTACAAATGTGTAACATTTCACACCTTCTTAAAACAAAGGATTCCTTTGGCTTCCTGGATACCAAGCTCTCTTTGTTCACTTCTGAAGGTTTCTTCTGTCTCCTTCATTAGATTCCCCTCCATTCTGTGTCCTATAGATATCAGTACGCTCTAGGATTTCTTTGCCCCAGCCTTACTCTGGTGCATGTACAACCCTGTCCCCAAAACAATGTATCAAAAATGCATGCACTGGATGATTATATCACTCTCTCACTTCAAATCCTTTGCCCACAGGATAAAATCAAAACTTCCTATTCATGCTCCTGCTCTTCCTATTACCTGTGGATATTTTTACTTCAACAATACTGATTTATTTGTAGTTTCTTACATATACCATTCATTTTGCTCATGTTGTGGCTTGCCTGCCTGGAATTTTGGTGAGGGCTGGCCTTAGTGTCAATCCAGATGTTTATGCCACCATGATGGATCATGTACTAAAGGAATTTAGGAAAAATATTACTGCTGTCCATTGCATAGGAGAACCAACGGAACATTCTTGTACCTGTTCGTTCACTATATTCTGTCCCTCATAGACCCTGGTGACATCAGCAAGATGTTACCACTTAGAGTTTTAGCATTTTCCCAGTAGCCCCGAATTTAGAATATCATGTAGCTGCTGGGGGAATCAGTAGAGCTTCAGGATGTACCTGCGATATGTCTGTGTAGGGACAAAACCAGATAATTTTATCTAGACTTTCTCATACCCAGATTTCTTAATTGTTAATAAAGTTAAAGTGACTCCTGTATGATTAGTGTCATGAATACCCTGAAAGCACTTCTGGAAGCTGCTAAGATTTAAGGATCATTTCCCTCCTAGGGAATGTTCAGGAACTGTTTGCACTCATCTGGATATTGCCGAAACCCCGCTGAGTTCTGAGGTCAGTTTGCTTAAAGATGCACATGGAAACAGAGATAGAATCCATGGTGAGGTCCAAGAGAACCAAATTAAGTCATCGATTAATGTCATCATGTCCAGCCACTCCTTCACCCTCTGTATCTACTTAAGAAAATAATTGTATTCAGCTTGTCACAAATTTTATTTTATATTTCCACCTAGTACCATTTCACATTCTGCTTAAGTACTTGGTCATCTATTACATGACTCATTAGTTTGAGTTCTCTGTAGAATTAAAGAAAGTTGCAGTAAAAATAATAAATGGAACCTAAGTTTCAACTACATCATCCATGCATGTTTTAAAAGCATCTTTCAAAGTCAATTCAAACTTATATACAATGCCAGGGATTAGCATGCCATCAGCCTCTTTGCTAAACTTTTTCCCTTGCCCCATTACACTGAAGTATTGATGAGCAAAATGGCAAATGTTTCTCTTTATTGGGATTCAACTCAAAGTGCATAAAACTGGATCAGATAAAGACTTATTCCCAGGAGAAGTACCCAGGGGCTATCTTATATGAAATTCTATTCACGGAGACTTTCATTTTTCCTTTAAATACAATTTGTAGTTACCAGGTGCAATCAAGAAATTTAATAAAGTTAAGGTTTCCTGCCTCCATCCCTAAAGAACAAGTTGGTGAAGTTCTTAACTGCAGAATCTTCCAAAGAGATGTAACAAGGTTTCCTGAAGATTTACCTGAATAATTACTTTTATAGGGTATGTAAATGCTGTGTGGTGCACTATGAGTGCAACACTAGGCCAGAAAAAAACCCAGAGAAATAGTTTTAATAGGAAAAGGAAACTAGACTAAAAGTCATTTATCTTGCAAATAAAAACATCTTATTCCTTTTGACTATGTATGTGTCATTAGGTTAAGAAGCATCTTCCAATATTTCCTACCCTCCCAGGGAAGCCAGAAGAGATCATGAATTTTAGCTGGAAGACAGGCAGTGAGATATAGTGGAGGCATCACAGGCTTCTTTTTTTCCATCATGGTTTTGAATTCCAGTGTTATCTGTAAACTGTGAACTTGGGCAAATTTCTTAACCTATCCGAGTCTCTGTTTCCTTATCTATAACACTGGGGGTAATGTGATTTACCCTGTACATCATTGTGAAAGACTAGAGATTGTAAAATACATGGCACAATCTAAGTTATAGTTATGGCTATTTCAATGCATTAGAGATGGGAGGGAGATCATCCCACACCCTCAAGCTTACAGTTGAGGCATCTCAGCACCCAGTGTTTAAATGACTAGTCCAGTGTAACAGAACTAGTCAACGGCATCATCAGGTCTATTTTAGTGTTCAGGGAAATGAAACCACAGCGAGGCCCAGTGACTTACACAGGGTCATCCAGAGAAACACTGGCATTACATGGATTGAACAAGAAAGTGTAGCTTCCCTAACCTGGCATTCGTCACAGTTTGCTGCCATTTCTCGGAAAAAAAAAAAAAAATTCCCATGGCTTGTGACCTTTTACCTTTTGCTGACTGGTTTTTAATCCCATTTCATAATTTATTCCGACGTTAGGACGAATGATCTCAAAAGCAAATTTCATTTCATCCTATTTTTAGAATAGATTCAGAAAATAAATGAACTGTCTTGCAGATTAACATTTATTTGACTTACCTTGCATAATTAAGGACATGTTGGAGAGCCTGCCTATAATTGCAATATGTTGCTTGTTAAAGTCTTAGAGCAAGCTCTCTTTCCTAACCTAGAAATTGTACTCCCTAGATGTACATTTCCATTTTCTACTGATCTACAGCTTTTCTTTATTAGCTTCTAGGTAGAGAGAAAAAATCAAACTTCTCCTTAAAGAAATCCATTAAACATTTGCTGTCTTCTATGGGGGAAGTAAGAAGGAGCTGAGGTGCATGGTAGTTATAAAGAAAAAAACAAACAAATTGGTCTTTCTTGAGAGATCAAGAACCTGCAGGAGAACCTCAAAGACATCATTAGCAATTAGCAATACTCTCCCCTCAATTTGCACACTGTGCTTTAATGACTTCTTGCATGATTTTTCCTTCTTCTACAGAAGTCTATGAAACTGCCCTGCAGCATTCCATATAATGAGAATCTCACTTCTGATTCACTGCCAGTGGTGAGTGCTGTCTATATTCAGCAAGGAGATAGGTGCCCCAGCTAGGCATCTAAGTGTCCCGACCAGCAATTTCAAGAGCAACTGATGTCTGGACACAGGTTCTGCCATCTGAGTGATTTTGCAGATCTCTAACAGGGTCTTCAGATACTGTTAACATGGCTGAAGAAGACATGGTGGATACTTAGTGTGAGCCACACAGTCTCCTCCTTTCAATATCCTCATTCACTCACTGGCCCAGAGCAGATGTTGTCAACATCAGCTTCAGTATGTTAGGTGAAAGCTGTCTCCGATGGATTAGACATTTAGCTCTCTGAAGCCTGAGCCAGATGTTCTTAGGGCCACTGCCCGCTTTGGGATGAATAAAGTGTACTGGATTATTATAAAGGGCACTCTTGGATAGAAAGACAAGTAAATCAAGCCAAAGAAAAATGTACTACTAGCTACAAGAAGAAGAAAAACTTAGTTTAATATTATCTTTAATAGATATATAAATTTTGGCACTCTCATTACTGATGCTTTAAGAGTTCATGTAAATCTTGTTCATCAGGACTCTATTATTGCTGCTTTCCAAGCAAAGAAAAAAAAAAAACCCTGCAGTGAACCAATTATTTGTTCTATTTGAAAAAGCTGAGATATTCATCCTTTATGTGGCAGGTTGAATGTGGTAGGTGAGATGAGTGGTTTTTATTCAAGCGGCAACTCAGGAGGATGTCAATTTCAGGCACAATACAAGCTTGATTCGTCCCTGTTTCTTATGCAGAAATCCTTATAATATCTGCATGAGTTTTAAATCTGTGTAAAAGGTGGGACCCAGCCTGATATATTTCCTTGAAAGATGAGCTGATTATATGTTGCACCTGAGTTATGCATTCACTCATCAAGTATTTATTGTGGACCTACTATGTGTAAGGAATGAGAGCTGGCACAAGAGAAGAAAGAAATATTTTAAAAACACTTTACCATGATATTTGGGTGGGGGGCTTATATTCCCTTTGAGAAAAAAAGGCCACATTCTTAAAGCACAACTGAAATTCCTTTTAGGAATATTTGGTATAGATAAGAGCTACCTAACTGATCAATTACACGACGAGCACATATGTGGATCCCACACTGTATAAGACATTGCTGAGGAAGTGGGGAAGATGCAAAAAAAAAAAAAAATTAGATGTAGTTTCTCAGCTCTAGTTTACCTCGGTAGTAAAAAACTTCCTCTTCGAGAAAGAACTAGAAAGTAAAAGAAGGCAAAATATAATCAAGTGGTAATTGGGTAGTGTGGACACTGTTAGAAAAATTCAGATTTAATGGACTAGGGTTAGCCAGAGAGGCTTTATGAAAGACATCGGACTTGAATATGGCCTTGAAAAAAAGGGAAGGCTTTAAACTCTGATTATAGTTGGAATTTAATCCCCATATGGCAAATGTCAAATGGCTAAAGAGTAACCTCTTAAAATTTGAAATAATAAGCGACCATCTAACAAATGAAACAAATTGACCTCACTATATTTTTTGCCATGGAAAGATGTTCATAATATATTAAGTGTGTGAAAAGAAGATTATAGAACAGCATTCTATACAATGAATCCATTACTAGAAAAAAAATATGCATTTTCTATGATATGCCTAGAAAAAAGTCTAGAAGGATATATGCGTGCGCGCGCGCACACACACACACACACCATTGTGGATAAGGAACAGAGAATAATGATTAAATAATTAAGGAGATTGGGTGGATGATATAGGGTAACAGATTTAAAGGTGACTATCCTTCAGCTTAGTGGCCTAAGATGGAAATATGATCCAAGTCTATAAAATCATGATGCTGATTGAGAGAACGCAGATTTATTCACAAGTCTCAGGCAACAGAATTGAGGATTGGCTTTGGAAGACTGAGAAGTAAATTTAGTACAAACAAAAGTAAGGCTGAACTCCCACAGAAGGCAAAAAAAAAAAAAAAACAAAAAAAAAAAAAAAAAAAAAAACCAAAAAAAAAAAAAGAAAGAAAGAAAGAAAAAAGAAAAGAGAAAAGAAAAGAGAAATGAAAAAAACTGGAATTTGCTACCCTAGGGAGGACATAAAGTGAAAGTACAAATAGCTTCAAGAATGATTTAGATAAAGTAATGGAAGAAAGGTTCGTTAATTCTTAGTTAAGCAAGAGCCAGGAATGTCCAGACTCTGTGAGATATTCAAGGTATTTCACAGGGGTAGAAAGAAGGTGAGCACAGACCTGATCCCAACCAGGACAGGCCAGGAGTTAACCCTTCAGTTTTTGGACTGCTGGGAATTTCCAGGAAGTTGTCTCTGGGGAGAGGGTGGGTGTACAGGAGGCACTCAGAGGGCTCTGGGAAATAATTATTTATCAACCAGAAAAGAAGCATTTCAACATTTTAGTAACACTAATGACAATACGAATGCTTATTAGCTAAAAATTAGTCCTGACCATGCCTGTCTTCTGGGATGGACTTCAGAGACCATGTGTGCCAGAGGCAATATTGAGATAGATGGACTATAGTATGGCAACAGTCTTAGGATTTTGTGAGATCAAATGAAATTGTTAGATGAACAAAAGATTTTTTTTTTTTTTTTTTTACCTCGAGGGCTGTTCAGTGAAGCTTCCGATGCTCTCCCGCCATCTCCACAGTGACTCTGGTCAAAGGGAAGGCACTGATCACCTGTCCCCGCCACCACTTCAAAATTCTTGGAAAGATCTTTTGTTTCCACAAGAGATTTTAACTTGTAGACTTTTCGAGTGTTGGTGTCTGATAGATAAAGTGATTCAGACACAGGGTCCATAGCCAGGTAGTATTTGTGGGCAGGACTTGTGCTAAGGAAGAGAAAAGCAAAGTTATTCAAAGTAGTTTGTTCACTATACATCCCCTGGGGTCTGCCTTTTGTCACAGATGGAAAATTCTCTTAGGAGATGGCAAAAAAAAAGACCCGAAAGGGATCTTTCTCATGTACTGAGGGGATGGATGCTACTTTGTTTTTCTAGTAATGCGTCTGAGTATTTAACACCTCAGTGTGTACTGCCAACCTGTAATGAAGCTGCTATTTCAATACCATCCATATGGGGGGCAGAGAAAGAAGCAGAAGAGAGAAAATCCCAGGAAATGATTTTTGCCATCAATGTCTTTCATACCCAGTTCTCCAATTACCTACTAGATGACTGCCCGGATGGCTCACAGTCACCTCAAACTCAACAAATCCCAAACAGAAGTTCTTGTCTTCCTGCCTTCCCCATCCTTCAGAATCTTACTTCTTCTCCAGGGTTCCTGCCTCCCTGGGGGCCCCGCCAGCCTCCAGGCTCCTGTTGTAAACTGAAAGGCAGGTACAAAGATGGAGGAGTCTGGTGTGTGGGGGGTGGGGGCTGTGCTAGAGATAACATTCCCAAACTTTTCCATTCCGAGCTTCCATTTTTTAGCTGACCACCACACTTTTCTAATCCATTTTGTCTTATTTCAGGGCATAACAGAACTGATTATATATGACCTTTTTTTTTTTCAGTTATAATCACAATCAGCCATACCTTTTAAAGGTGACACTAAAGTTACCTTGATCAGATTTTGGTATTCCTGAAACTCTTCAATTACATATTCGCATGGAATCTCTTGTGACATTTTTATCTGCATACATGGCTGAGCTCATTAATTAATTTTGATTCTTCCTAATCCCATTTTTTTATGGCTGTAGCAACATTGGTTTGAGGGATATTTTCCTTGATCCTAACGTTTGTTGGACCCCATCTTTAAGAACGTTAAAAGCTTGTTAACATTCCTTGGGGTGGTATGCAAGCCTTTCTGCACTTAGTAAATCCTCACATGCCTTTTAAGGCTTTACTCAGGCATCATTTCCTGAAGAAAGCCTTCCCTAAATCTCCAGTCTGGGTTATCTGCATTGCACTTACCTCTATTCTGGAGATTACATATCATATTAATTTTTGTATCTGTATCCCCCAATAAACCATGTGAGCTTGGAGGAAAGCAACCTGTCTTATCTCTGATGTGCTCACAGCCCAGAACTCTGCCCCACACCCAGCTGTCTAAGCCAGGTGCCATTCTTTACTCCTCCTGTCATTCTCCACATCCAGTAAAACATCCTGCGTTTAAAAATTCTACCTCCTAAACTCTTCTCCAATCTGCCCACTTCTCTTTATCTCCACGGTCATTACTCTAAGCCTCTCGTATCTTCTCTGAACTCTTTGCTTAGTACCATTTCTGTATGATGTGGTTGTTCATTAATTAAGAAGTATTTACTAAGTACACTAATGTGCCTTGGAACTGTGCTATCGTCTGGAGACCTACTTGTGTGCATGATACAGTCCCTTTCATTGTGAAATTCATGGTCCAAGGGGGGAGTCAGATCGGTAAACCGGGAATGACTGTCAAGTGCGGCAACAGAAGTAAAGGGGGAAAGACGTGAGCAGAGAAAAGGTACGTGTGACCTAGCAGCACCTATCACATTCTATTAGCATTATTTTTATAGATAAACTGAAGTCCATACTTGATTCAGATTTCCTTAGTTTTTATCTAATGCCTTTTGGTGTGTTCCAGTATTCCATCTAGGATACCAAATCATATATAGTCATCATGTCTCCTTAGGCTCCTCTGGGCTGTGACAGTTTCTCAGACTTTCCTTGTTTCTGATAACCTTAACAGTTTTAAGGAGTATTGGCCAGGTATGTTGTAGGATGTCCTCTACTGGAATGTGTCTAATGTTTTTCTCCTGGTTAGACAGGGGTTATGGGTTTGGGGGATGAAGACCATAGGGGTAAAGTGCCATTCGCATGACTTGTGACTGTTGATGTTGACCTTGATCACCTGGCTGAGGTAGTGTAAAATTATTCTTTCTCTTCCACTTTCCATACTGTGCTCTTTGGAAGGAAGTCACTCTGTGAAGGCAACACTTGAGGGGTAGGGAGTTATACTCCACCTCCTTGAAGGTGAAGTGTCTACATAAATGATTTGAAATTCTTCTGCACGAGAGCTTGATCTCTTCTCCTCTATTATGGATTCAACCGTTAATTTATATCAGTAGGGACACATGGATATTTGTTTCATACCGTGCATGAAAACTCCATGCTACTTTATTTTGTTGCTCAAATTGTTATGGCATTGGCCATTGTGAACTCTTCCTGTTGTCTCATGAGACCCTTTGACATATGTCCGTCAGTTGGAGGAGTGTTTGTTTCTTGTGCTGTTTTAGCCTTTCTTTACCTTTTGGCACTACAAGATGCTCCAGGCTCATCTTTTATAGTCCCTTCCCCAGCACTGGAATCAATCATTTTGCTAAAGACCCTGGGTTCTTTCTATCAGAGAATGGTACTGGAAACCAAGATGTGAGTGCTGGGTGTAAGCACTATTTTTTTCACATCTCTTTTTCCAACTACACTGTAAGCTCTTTACAGGCAGGAACCATATTCATCCCTCTGTCTTCCGTGCCAACAGAGTGTCTGACAGGATTGATGTTCAGTTACTGCTGAACTAAAGTGTAGGACATGAAACTAACTAAAACATGCAAGTGTTCAGGTCTTGGCCACTTAGCCCAGCAAAACGGCAGGGAAAGGGCCATCAGAGTAATTAAGTTGCCCTTAAGGACTGGTACATTTCTGATTGTATTCATAATTATATTTGCCCTGTAAGCATATTTATGTATGTTAATGATGGTAAAGGCTAGCAAATACTGATTTGAGACCCAGTTTATAGTTTGAATTGGAAAAAAATCAGATCCATTAGGAATACTTGATTTTTTTCTACTTACCTTCACTTCATCAAATAAGAGAATTCAGTAGATTCCAGGGACATCTTCCACCCTGGAACCACCATGACAGCTGCTGTAAATAAACTGTAAAGGGCCCCAACAGACTCCAGAATTGGTTTGGCAGTCATATCAGACAAGGCATCTCTGTAGCAAAGATTGCTTAAATAGGGGTTTGAGTAAAAGTTTTTACATATTTAGTTGAATGTTTGCCTTCAGAATAAAATTTCCTCAGTGCCCTTAGATCTTCCTAGGATAAAAAGGGGGTCGTAACCCTTCCTGAAACAGCCTTCAATATTTTGGTAGCCAGTTTGTGGAAGTTTCAACTGAGCCAGATTAATCATGTTTTGTTTAGGAAAAGTCCATAGGCTATTTTTCCAAGAGAAATGTTATTCGCATAAAAGCACTTTGGAATGCATTACATTCATTTATTATTGAATATCCCCAATGTGCCTGTGAGGGAAGTTAAAATTATCATTCTCCTCCAATCTCAGCTGGGGAAACCCAGACCCAGAGAGGGCTTGCTCAGGGTCACTAACAAGCCTATGCTCTGACCAAGACTAGATTAGATCACATGTGACTGTGTGTACAAAGTGCCTTCAGAATACTTTAGTTCTGAAGGTGGTAAAAAAAAAAAAAAAATCTGTGCTCCTGTCTTCCTCTAACTGAGCAACATATCCTGTTTTGCTCAGCTAGGCTGTTCTAAAATTTTGTGCACTGGCCTTTAGAAAATGGAATAGCCCAACACACAAAATTCAAATCTGATTAATGTTATTTTCTTGACAGGCAACAGTCAGGGAGGTCTCCTATATAGATATGTAATTTCTTGCCATTTCATGCCATTTCCCAAGTGCACTTCAGCTCTTTTTAGATTGGTTTCTTTCCACTTTCTAAAAACATGCCATACCTGAGAAAGAAAACCACTGGACTACATTCCAATTTGTTCTAATCCCTTGTGTCTACGTGCATATTGCAATTTGAGATACGTGGAGATTTCTTTTATGACTTCAGCGTTAGACTTATTGTCACCTTCTGGTTAGTGTTACATTCGAGCAATGCCCTTCAACTTGGCAAAGATCACTTCATTCATGCTAGTTAAAATCGCAGATTGTTAAATGGGCAATTAATGCTTATAATTAATACTGTGCAACGCTTTACTAGTAAGCAATTTGACAACCAACTTAATTTGCTTAAAGAATCAGTTATGCCAAAGTAGCAAGGCTATCTTGTGCACTGGCATTTAGGAAGTGGCATCTCCCAAACGAAACCCAAATTAAAAACCCTATCAGTGCCATTTTGATGACAATTGGCATTCGGAAGTGAACAAATTCAATTTTCTCCTTTGCAATTTCAGGTAATTTAGAACAGTTTTGACAAGTGTAATGCATAAACAAATTGAAGAGAAATATTCATTATGATTAATTTCAGAGCTACGTGCCATTGTTGGTAAATGGTTGGTTTAAAGTTTTTCTATTATTTCTTTTTGGTGGGAAGAAATAGAAATCATGAGGTCACATAAAAGGAGAAAAGAAAAATCTTATTCAAGAAGGTCATCATGGTCACTGTCTCTTAATACACTTGTCAACTATATTTCTGGATCTGGGAAGATTGCTGTATTACCTACCTCTCTTTCTACCTGCAACTTGAAAACATTGAATCTGTTTGAACTTACAGACTCATTTGTGATATCACCTAAGGAAAACATAATGAGACTTAAGGCTTGCTTCCCCATGAAGTACTGAACTGCCAGTTCTCACTTATCTTGTTTTCTTTTCGATAGGGTCTGATCCTCCAGCAAATTCCCACTTAACGGAGCTCTCTTCTTTTGTAAGACTCTTACCTGAATCATAACTTCTAAATTCACTTTCACATCATTCCTTTAACCTCACTTGAAAAGTAAAATCTCCCTGTTAGCACATTATTACGAGGTGGCCTCTTAGGCAAGAAGGGGCATTAGGTAGCTGCCCACGTGATTTACTCACCTATGTCTGGTATCTCTGTTTCTAGGGTGCACAAGGTTATCCATGAGTGGCAAGTAAAAACAAATAGAGAGTCGTCAGTATCATTCAACAAGCCAAATCTAAGCAGACACACCTATTCCTAACCCAGTTTGTGGCTATTAGAGACTCCATAGGGATCATTTCATCAGATGTGCAAGGCAAAGCCTTCCTGGCTTCTCCTCTTAAGATGGTGTCAAGGCGAAGGAAGAGCCTGCTTGGTGGGTGGGCAAAGCTCTAAGGCAGTTTTTTCTCCCTGGACCATCTTCACCAGAATCACTTGGGTTCTTGCTACATGTGCAGTTTCCTGGGCTTCTCCCCACTTGTACTGAATTAGAACCTCGTGGTGGACATGGGGCCTGGGCATTTCATTTTTAACAGACTCAGCTGGTGATTCTGATGCAGGGAAAGGTTTAAGAACCACTGGGCTAGCCTTTGAAGAAGCAGCCACTGCAAAGGGTCAGACCACTGCAGCCTCTGTTCTGAAAGCTACTTTGCCAAAATGGCAAATCAAGCCTTGTGTGCAATGGGCTTCCCAGATCTAGCCCAAAGCCACTTATATGATCTCAGAGATAAGACAGGGACATCTCTTGTGTACGTTAGCACATTACTTAGCAATATTAAAAGACCTGACAAATTAAAAGCGGAAAAGTTTTCTCTTAGACCGTGGCAGAACTGCTGCATCAAAATAGCATCACTAAAACATCATGTACATCAGCTACTAGGGCCTCGTGTCTTCCAATTATCTATACTCCAGCAGGGCAAGCGGGGTAGGCAAAACAGATCTGTCAGGTCAGAAGAAGCAAAACACTTTGGGAGACCCTTACTGGTAAGCCCCTTGGCACATGGTGCTGCCTAGGGTATTTCACTCTGGGACCTGGGATGAGCCTTCTCGCACAGGGGACGCGGTCTGTGTACAGGCCTGACTTTGGGTCACATCTGCCCAGAATTAAAAGGCTATAATCATCTGTGAAACATGGTCATTTTAATTTTAAAATCCTTTTAAACCTGGACCTTCATGTCATCTTAAAAAACATGAAGGTAACACATCTTTTTATCTAAACTAGAAAATGTTCTTATTCTTTGCAATGTCAGGAAAGTGGGGAAGATACAAAATGATTTCATCTGAAGCTATCTGCTCCTACTGATTCAACTCTTTTCAAAGAAAATCTTTCTGGGAATTTCACTAGTTGGGCCACAGGTCAGGATGCACTGACTTTTCTGTTTCCCTGGCCCACCTCAAAAGGGTAGGTATCCTGTGGGTTGACACAAAAGGTCAACAGGGAAGGATGGAGCTCTGATTAGAAACCCGGCCTCGGGCATTTGGACCTCTTTGAGTTTCTTTGTCTCCAGACACTTGCTTGTTTCTGTGGCCTCTAAACGAGCAGGTGAGTGTGCTCGAGGCCGGCTCTAATCACTTCCTGAAGGAAGTCGAGTTGTGAAAGTACTAGAAGGACCTCATTAAAACATGGCTTCATTGACAACAGATTCTCATGGTACAGAACCACTTGTGTGGCTACAAAGCGTTTTGCAATGGTGATGGCAAGGGGTGGGGAGGAGAGTGGTTTGACTTTCTTGCAGCTGCTTCTGATCCTGCCAATAATGTCACTGTGAACGTGGAAAGATGTCGTGTATTATGAAGAGCAGCGTCTCTCATTAACATCCTAGAAGGAGGAAGTGAAAATGATGGAATTTATTTCCAGTGTGTGACCTTGTTCTGTCTCGGGATTACTTTTAGTTAAGGATTTAGGATGGAGCTCCCACCAAAGTCAGTTTGCTGTGTAGCTAGCAACCGATGGCACGCTGAGGTGCCAGTGTGAGCTCTTCGCAAGTGCCCGGGCCCATCAGTGGGCACTGCCGCCTGGCAACTGACTGCCTTGAAGCTTGCCACGAGTTAGGAGGAGGAGAAAGGCGTAGAACTGCCATATCTTTTTGGACCAAGAAATGCTCCCGAGGGTAGGGTCTGTAACTTGATCTTGGATTTTCTCAGGACCGAGATGATTAAAAGGGCCATCTCTTCTTTTTTAATTAAAAAAAAGTTATTGAGATATAATTCACATACCATAAAATTCACCCTTCTAAAAAGTACAATTCAGCAGTTTCTAGTAAACTCAGAGAGTTGTGCCACCATTGCCATCATCCATTCCCAGAACGTTTTCATCACCTCAGGGAGAAAGCCCGTACCCGTTAGCAGTCGATCCCTATTCCCGCCCTGCCCCAGGCCCAGGCTTTCTGTCTAATTTGCTTTCCATCTCTGTGGACTTGCCTATTCTGGGTGGTTCACATAAATGGACCCAGAGCATGTGCCTTTTTGTGTCTGGCTTCTTTCACTTTAGCATAACGTTCGACCTCTTCTTTTTGTACATTAGCGAGGTGGGAGATGGAGAAAGAGAGACTATGCCAACTTGGGAGTTCCTGTCTACTGACCTGGCATCATGGGTTTGCCTGGCCTGCTTTGTGGTGGTTGTAGCACTTTCCTTGTTTTTCATGCTGTTCTCAGCTTCTTCCCTTACACTTAGCCAGAAATATTTGATGTCGAAAAGTGGACTTCCCTCCCTGCTCATGTTTCTGTGGTATCCTTCCTTTGAAGACTGAGTTCCCACTCCTGCCGTTTACTGACTTCTTAGAGCTTCCAACTCCAGCAACCCTCACCTCCCTCGCGCTCTGGCTCTGTCCCTTGCCCTTATCACATCTTACCTGTCGTGTGTTTTAGGGCCCCACTTTCAGCTAGCAGCTCCTTGGAAACCAATCCGACCAATGAATCCATGCCCAAGGGCTAATGATGATTTTCGCTTGGTCATTCTAACAGAGGTTCTTGGGTCGGGGACTCTTAGAGATGCAGTGCCTCACCTCAAAGGACCACATTTCTTAGAGAGGGAATTTGGGCACCATGGAAGGGCAGCGAAGATGTTGCTGGGTACAGTGGAGGGAGCCTACCGCTAATACACAAGCTCACCCTGGAGAGGTAACCACCTATTTCATCCACATGGAGTGTCTCTCTATTTGTTGCTCCAGTGCTTCTGCCAAAGGGATGGGTCTTAGTCATTTCTCAGATATTTTCAGAGCTCTCAAAGACCAGGTTCCATTTGTTCCTTCAGCAGAGTGCTCTACAAGTTCTGCTGCCCCTCTGCACGCTACCCGCCCCTAAATGGGTGCTATTCCAGTTCTACTCAATCCCTAGTCAGTGACAGGAGTCAAGTTCAGGACAATGGAGGAAATACTAACCAGTCACTGTAAAATAAACAGTAAAATCTCAAGAGAAATTTTCATGTCACAATGACACTTGTTGAGTCCAAATTGTCAAGGTACCAGGAAGCATTTGTCAGGCTCTTATTTTCTTCTTTCTTTCATTTTAAGGGAAGGACAAAATAAAGATCTGGAGAATATCAGCATCTTGAACAATAACAGCATGAGGTTTTTATAAAGAATAAATCATACCCAGTCATGCTTAACAGGTTTTCTAATAGAGTTGTGAAATTAGAAGATGAGAGGGGGAGCAAGGGGATATTCCTTTTTGAATTCTTGCAAAGCACTTGATATGGTGCCTCCTAGTTTTACTCATGTAATTATCTGTTAGTTTTAGAAAACTGAAAAGTAGCCCTGAGGCCATAATCCAAGGAAAAAGAAAAGAAGTCACAGTCGGTGAGAAACAGCTGAAGGACTCGAGGATGTTTAGACTGAAGAGAAAGCTCAGAAAGCTGGGATAGCTGTCTTCACACACGTGGAAGCATGTCAGGGAAGAGAGGGAAGAGCTTCCGTGCTGTCTCCAATGCTAGCATTTGCTGCTACTGACTGGATGTTTGATGAAGGTAGATTTCAGTTCGGTATAAGAAAGCATTTTCTAAAAGAGCTCTCCAAAGGTGCAATGGGCTGTCTACGAGGGGTTGTTTAAGGTTCCTGTTACTGAAAGGATCAAACAGAGTAGACACGATCAAATGTCATGCATGCATTGGGTGCCACGTTGCACCATATACTTCCATGGACTTTTCTGACACTAAGCTCACAGATCTGTGATGTCACTTTTGTGTTACCGAATGCAAGACGTGTACGTGTATGCAGTTTTTACCTGAGAAGCGAAGCCACAGAAATAACTAGACCTAAACTATTTCACATGGAAATGAATCTAACTTTAAAAAAATCTTCAGAGAATGTATTTTTGAGACTCTCTTAGATTTAATTACTTACATAATGATCTTATAATTTTCCCTTCTTTATCATCTTACCTCAATTTCCCACTGGAAGGGAACACTAAGATGTGTACGTACGGATGAAATCTGCAGTAAACAGGCAAAGGAGTATTATATACTTCAATAACAAGAAATAATATCGTTGCTCTTGCCATATTGCTAATGATAATGACACAACTGACTTTTCCTTACCCTCCCCATTCAGCCAATGGGGGGGGGGGCAGCTACAGAAAATAAATGATTGGCAACCAATGAAAATGAAATTATTTCTGAAGTCAGATGAAGGAAATTCGATTAGGGAGAGTTAGGATCAGCAGAGCTGAGGAAGGAAAAATCTATAGTCTTCCAATCTTTGCAACGTCAAGGGGCACCTGGAATTGTTCAAAGTGGCCCACTATGAGACAAGAGGATGGAAGAGAAGGGAATCTAGAAGGGCATCCAGGAGGAGCAAGCAAAATGTCATCAAACTTTGGGCTGAGAACTGCACATCTGTAGATCTCAAAATAAGTTAAACTGTATAAGACATGTAAGAGGATGCTCAAATAATAACTTGAAGTCAACTTTACAGGTAGAGAAGCAGAGAGCAGAGTGGTTAAGTTATATAATGAATAACCTTGACAGATGGTGAAGATCTAAAATGTTCTCTATCCCTTTCTGTAATAACCTATTGACAACATTGCTCTTCCATTCACAGCTTTAAATGCAACCAATAACATAAAGACTATATTAGTCTGTGTTTCCAAGGAAACAGATAACTTAACCAAGTAAAATGACTAATATGCACTGGGGGGTGGTGGTGGTAGCAGCAATTAAATTAACTGATTTTAACAACAACAAAAAAACTGGTACAAAACGAAGTTTCTATCTATGTACAATAGAATTCATTGACCATTATGGTTCTTAATGTAGCAAAGGCTTATTATATCAACTTATTTCTCCCCAGGAAGTTTAAATCTGGAAGTTATAAAGCAAATATACAAATTCACCAATTATACATCAAAGATGCAATGTACACAGTATAGGCTACTGATCATGACAGATACTTTTTTATATTTTAATTTTATTTATTTACTTATTTATTTCTAACGTTACTTTAGAGAGAGAGACAGAGTGCAAGCAGGGGAGGAGCAGAGAGAGAGAGGGAGACCCAGAATCTGAAGCAGGCTCCAGGCCCTTAGCTGTCAGCACAGAGCCCGATGCGAGACTCGAACTGTGAGATCGTGACCTGAGCCAAAGTCGGATGTTTAACTGACTGAGCCACCCAGGTGCCCCTTGGCAGACTTTTTTTTTTTTTTTTAAAGGTGAATCTAATAAGAACTATATTCGTTTTTGAGTAAACATGATGGATAATGTTTGCTGACATAAACTGGTTTGATGGTTTTGACTACAGTAAAATAAGGAGTTACCTGTCAATTAGGTCAAATGCTCATCTAAATTCAATCTGTTTATTTCTCTGATGGCCAATCACGGGAGTGTTAGAGAAGGGAAAACTATGTTTTTTTTTCCCTTGAATCAAATGCAAGGGAGAACTACTTTCTCTTTGAACCTAAACCTGGGAATCTTAACTGTGAGTCTATGAAGGGGGTAGGTTGCTGGCGGGTGGGGATATCCAGGGAGACAGGGAAAATATATGACCCCTGAAATCGCATGTACAATTTTGTGTGAATGTGTCTTTTTCTGGGGAGAAGGCCCACAGCCCTCAATAAATTCTGAAAGGGGCCTGAGAATTAAAAAAAAAAAAAAAGTTAGAAGAATTGCTGTAAAGGATGTGAGCTCGGAAGAGCTAGCTAGAGAGACTCAGGCTAAGTGAGAGAGCCTGGGTGTGTGAGCTCACGGTGTGTGCACGCCTATGTGTTTGAAGAGCTTTGACAATGTGAGAGAACAGTACTGTGGAGTCAGAATGAATGGAGGGATTGGACAATACTTCCCACTGCCAGAAACGAATTGTTCTTTATACTGAGAATATTGCTTTGCAGTTAGGGTCCAAGTTTTTCTATTTTATCCTTCAAATGACTTTGTGTTGAAGGTCATAAAGTACTTTGGACTAAAATGCAAATTTGTTAACTGTCAGGGATTCTTGAGCAAAGGAGAATCTCATCGATGAAAATTGCTGCACCTTAGTTAGGTACATTTGCATTGAAATCACAAAGGAAAATACTCAACTTAGCTGGGTGTTCTTAATAGTAGTATTATTAGTATTAGTATTTGTTTTTATAGCTAATCTTATGGTTTTTCCTTGGAGGAGTTACCTACATAGGGCTAGCCATGAGGCTTTATAAAGCCTAGAGGCTTTATAGGGTTAGCTATATAGATAGGTTCCATAAGACAAAGTCTCTGTCTACCTGACAGCTAATATCTGCATGACTAGAAACATTCAGATGGTGAATGAATTGTTCAGTGCTCCGTCAATGTTTGGCATCATGTAGACAGAACATCCCTAGGATTTTGAATATAATGTTGAATGTTACATAAATCGTTTCTAAATCCAGGAATATGAACATCTTGGCCTTCCTTGTTGACTTTCCAGTAAGTAGGTGCCCCAAGAGATATACTGCGGGAAATGATAAGTCACCATGAAGTGTGACATCCTAAGGTACATAAACATTTGATTAGAGCAGGGTGCTGTGAATTAGTACCTCTCTAGTCTCTCTAGATGTGCTTTATCTTTATAAAAATCTTAACTTTACAGTCTATTTTTTATCAGTCAAGGGATTTAACAGCTTTCTTATCCATGACAATGCTTGCAATTATAATTAAGAAATGTTTTAAAACTAGAATGAATTAATATGAAAAACGGATGGAGGCTTGGGACTGGAAGATGTCCACAGGTAGGTGTGAAGGACTAACTCAGTCTGAGAAAAAGCAGGTAGATTCCAGAGCAAGCATGAGAATCTGGAAAATTTCAAGGAATGTCCCCATACATTCAAATTTCTATGCTTGTGTGAATATAGTGTTAAATGGAAATGACCCAAGACTTTTCATATGTTTTGACTGGCCTCGATGGTACTCTGTACATACAAGTTGTTCCATTAATGTCTCTATTCTCCCAGGTCACTATTTTTGGTCACTATCTTTCAGGTCGATGAGGGGATGGCTGAAGCAACAACTGTTTTATGGACTAGTTTATAGGATGACAAGAAAATCTTCTGGAATAGAGGGAAACTTTCGGCCTAAAGTTCCAAAGGCATGTGTCAGGGATAAAGCTGTCATAACCAATTGGAGGGAAGGCTCTATCAATTTACCCAGGAGGGAGGAAACAGGTCTATCCTCACTGGAATGGGAGGGGATGCTTTCCTTTTCTAGGACTCCATAGGGTATATATTTGTATCTTGTAGCCTCAGAAAGGGAGAAATCAGCTGATTAAGCCATAGTCTATTTAGTTGTGATCTTTGCGTAACTTCAGAACATGGAATACCAGAAGGTATGAATTCCTTTCAAAGGGTGTCAAAATACTTTGTACTCTCCAGAAAATTCCTAGAACAGAGTGAGAAAGTCTAACGATGGATGCTTTAATCTTTTTTGCCCCAAAGGAATAGAGCTTTTAAGCATTAAAAAAAAAAAAAAAAAACAACCTAGTTCTTCCTTCCTTATCAGGGCATACAAACACAGACTTCCATTTTCTTTTTTATGAAGTGACCACTTCAAAAAATTGAACCTGGAGAACTTAGAAAATTGAGCCTTTTGGTTCTGGCATTACCTCTACCTGTGGAATAGATACTTTTGATCAGTCTTCGTTTTGACCAGCAGGGGCTGAGTGGCTTACCTCAGCACTTGGAAGTACTGAGATCCATGTCGGTGATGGCAGTGCCCACAGGGAAGGCCACACATACAGGGATGTCAACACTTCCTGGTTCTCCAAAGCAGTGCTCAAAAGTCCTTTAAGTAGGAGGTGTGGGCCTGTTGACCTATGTCTTTTGTCCCTATTCCTGCATCTGAGGTCAGGGCTACAATATGGGCGACTGCATTTTCTGCTCTTCCTTGCAATGCCTTTCTCTTCGTGTTATCGCATTCTTGCTTCTTCCTTATCCGCTAAACCAACAGAGATTAGAGGAGACTTACCTTAATTCCAAAATACTAACGGAGTTTCCTGAGGGAAATATTCGTCTTATGAAATTAAAGTCGCCAACATACACACTCCCATCAGGGCCAGAAGCTAAGGCAACAGGAGCAAAGAGCTTGTTGTTGTGAGCTGGGCCATTGCAGTTGGTGCAGGCTACGCTCCGCTGGTGTCCGTTACCCATGATGGTTGATATGACTGGGGGCTGCTGGGAAATGAACATATTTTCTCCATTCCCTTTATGTATGATTCCTAGATCCAAGAAAAAAAAGGAGAATAAAAATTACCTCACAATATTCTCAGCAACATTTTAACTTTTCTCTTGTTGTGCAAAGCACCATGACTCTTTGGCCTGGCAGAAAAAATCTTGAGAGTGAAGCACACTGTCCGAGGTTTTGTTTAACTGCATGGCCACAACAAACAGGAGCATGACACTTTGCCTCAGCTTGTCTATCTGTGATATGGGTTAATACACCCTTTAGTACTGATCCTAAATGCCTCAATGAAACCCGTGATAAATAACTTTTAATGATCTCCTGTTCATTTTGGGCTCTGTGAATCATCTGTGGCTAATTTTTCATCTCTGGATGACTATCTCCTGATGCTTGGCACACACTTGTCTGACTTCAAATTACCCTCACTATGCAACTGACTGGTTCCTGAAAAGGAAATATCAGTCAATTTTAATATTAACCTTAGCAAAACACCATCAGGAAGGCAATTGACTTCTGTGAAAAAAAATCATACTGTTAGAATGCACTTCAAAGATATAAGAAAGGGACTTGAATTTTCCACTCTTTTGGACCATATCTCACTATCATCAGTGCAGGAAATAGAGATACTGACTTATGAAAATGCTGGAAAATACTGTGCATTCTCTTTGGGCAATCTCTTCCAATCTCACGGCTTTAACTCGTATCTCTATACGCCAAAATTTTCTCCTGTCCAGAGTTGTCACCTGCCATGCAATTTCCTGCTCGATCTCCTCACCCAGATGCCCAGAGGCACCTGAAACTCAACAAGTGTAAAATGGAACTCACTGTCTTCCTCTCCCCCTGCTAAAGCCTGCTTTTCCTCCTGAGTTCCCTACTCATCTTATGAGTGGTATCACAGTGCGCGTATTTACCCAAGTTGGAAGTGTGGCCATGACCGGGCCTCTTATTTTCCTCATTCTCTAAACCTAACTCGTTACGAAACCCACGTTGAGTCCATCTCCAAAATATGCTGAACCAGTTTTGTCATTTCTATTCCTACCACTAAGGCTTTAGTTCAGTTTTTCTTAACTTCTTGGTCTCCTGGCCTCCATGCATACCTATCTCCAAACCATCACCCACACTCCTGCCATTGAGATCATTTCAGTATGTGGCTTAGAATCTTTCAACAGCTCTGTATCCTCTACAGGATAAGGGGTACATTCTCTATTAAGGTATACAAAGTCTTCATGACTTGACCCTTGCCTACTTCTTCAGTCTCCCCTGTCACCATCCTCTCATTTGGGATCTTGAGTTCCTGTGATAGTGAACTATTTATAATTACTTTCACATACTTCTATTCCTGTCTACACTGGTACATGCTATTCCCTCTCCATCTTGAAAGCCCTCCTCCTCTTGTCTGCTTGGGGAACTCTTATCTATCCTTCAAAGCTCAGCTCAATTCTCTCCGATGCTCTGTCCAGGCAGAATTAGTTACTCCCTCTTCCTTGTGCCCATGGTTTGTTTTCCATAGCTCCGTTATTATACCCACTAACTTGTATGATATGGTTTTCATCACTTCTCTATCTTTCCCACTAGAGCCTGGGCTCCATGAAGGCAGACCCTCTGTCTGACTCTTTTCTGCATTTTAGTGCCAATCCCCATGGCCAAATCATTAGAGGAGCTCAGCAAATGTTGAAAATAGGTTTTGAGTCTCTTGTAGTCTCCTTGTCCAAATCCCAATGATTTTGCAAACCTGCTGAGCCCGGGCAGAAAATCCAAGGAACAAGTACTGCTGTGCTCAAGTCTGCCCAGAATGAGCCCGGGCAGGTAAAACATCCATGTTGTGAGAAGGCATGCCAACGTGTCACACTGAAGTAACTGATGGCAAATGAATGAATGCAGTAATCCTGTACAGTCTTATTTTTTCTCCCATGACCCCTGCTATCTATCTCCTTGGATTGCTTGTTACTCTCCCTAAACATTTCCTGAAATATCTTCCTCAGTTTTCTCCTGACTTTTGGTCCCACAGTCCTACAATAGAAGCCGCTGATCACTCAGAAATAGGAACGTTGCTGGCAAAAATAAGTAAGAAGGTAACACATACACAATACCATAGCACCAAACATGTACTTGGAAGGGTCCTTCCAGGAAACAAATCCCATACATCATATAGCCTTCGGATTTCAAGTCTAGGTATTTTGACTTTCCCTCCCAAGGTGATTTCTGGCTATTTTTTCAACATATGATCTGCAGGAACAGCTACGAGCTTATGCCCCAACAAATTGGTCTTTCATTGCAGAACTGTGAGATGTCTCGAGGATCACTACTTTCTTATTAATTTTATTAATAACTTTATTCATCAGTAACAAAATTCTTAAGATTTAGAATAGTTAATTAAATAAGATTAATAGGACTGAATTTCATTTCCCAAAAAACACTTAATTGCAGTGTGATCAACATTACAATTTAAATGAGTCAGGAGGAAGTGAATGAGAACTTGAATGACAGTCACACAACATCATCGAAAAGAAACCTCCTGATGATTGCAACCTGAATATCCTACCAATGAGACTATGATATGTTCTCTAACAAATGAGGAAACCAACTGTTTAGCATGTCTGTATTTCAGCAATGCATTACAAGGTATATCATTCAAAAATATGTCCAATTATTGGCTTGGAAATACCAGATTTGCTATTAACATCTATTTTCACAGGTAGATCTCCATTTTTTTTATATCAATATAACGGTGTAGTTAACAATTACCTTCAAAATGACATGTTATTACCAGGTTCCTGGCAATTTAAAAACTAAAGATGGCTATTCTAAACCATTCTTCTAAGCCTACAATTCTAAAACTCCCCTTTTCTATTAGAAAGCCCAGCACTCCATCAAAGAAGAAGAATGATTAAAGGAAATAAAACATAAGGCAATGTACTTTCTGATTACATCTCAACAATTGATGTCTTGCTTTCATGCGAGGTACTGAAGTGCCTGTGTACTGAAATTACCATTCCTGTTTAAAGCTGAAGCAATCAAAACAAAAATGGGCAAACCCCTTTTGTACTGCCCTGGAAAAATAGATCATTCTGAAGGGTGTTTTTGTTGTTTCAAGAATCTGTTTAACCTTCCATTACATAGAACCGGGGCATACCATCTAGCAACAATGATTTAACACCAATTCTTCTGCAAAATGTTTCTTTGAAAATATTTTGTTTATGTTCCTGGAAATCTTGATCAATTACTGCCGCCTCCCTTCCAGTTTATTCTGCCACACATGCTCCTTTTGAAAACAGAATCAAATGATCCCAGGACAATGCGCATTATTTATATGAAGGCCAACTTTCCACCTAGGGTTGGGTGTCTTGTTTACAGTCAACAAAGAAACCCTACTGAATGGGGCTCACTGTGTGTGTTCTCCCCTAAGTTTCCTTTTCTCCACCAAGAAGCCAAAGTCGGTTGTGTAATAAGCTAAGCATGCTTTTAAACACACTGCTCATACCCTCCTGCTACCTTGCTCAGAACTTCCTTTGAAGCTTATAAATAAGTTTGAAATAAAAATTCCCCTTGGAAGCCAGTGGGTGGTGCTTTATGCTGATTTCAAAGAAGAAACCATTTTTCAGACTTATGAACAACGAGGGACACAATACATATTTCTCTTAGGACCTGACTGAGACGATATAAACACAAACTGGAAGATATGCCAGTGTGATCAATGGAAATTTACTTCCCCTCCCAGTAAAACCATTTGTCGACAAACTACTGGCCTATTTTGGAGTCTACGTTGAAAGAAATTCTTTATCCATTGCAGACAGATGACGATATCCAATTAGTACCCTGGATTGTTTTTTCTAATAATTTTTAACACTCAACTGGGAGGACACACAAGGGTATGTGTTTGATATAAAGATATACTACAACAAATAGCTTACCTCTGTAATAGACGACTCATGTACACGTTTTTATTTCTTATAATTTTAAAGGGCCGATTTCTTTTAAAACATAAGACTATGTACTCTCTGTAATCACTAAGAAGATGTATTTTTGAAGGAATAATATCGAAAAACACAAGTACCTGGTGTTTTTTTTTTTTTTTTTATCTTGGTGAAAGTAGAAACCATCTATATATACCAGGCATAATATTTGGAAGCAATTCTCCACAACCAATGGTTAATTGTCAGGTAAATATAATTGCTGCAACTAACATGACAAATGGTCTGAAAACACTGCCTTCTAGAAAGTACCCGCTGCATAATGATTTTTGGAACCAAAGAAAAACTAAAGAATTGAATGGCAGCAGGCATCCAATCTAATTACAGGTGTCTTTTTAACCAGTGAGAGGAAACTGGGGGAAGATAGATTCTTGTTTCTAATCTGCCATCTGTCTCAGATCAAAAAAGCAGGGTGCCTAAAGAGTTAGGCTTTTTCCAGAAAGAAGCGGAGTGGGGGAATTTGGAAAGACGGTCGCTCTTGCCTTAATCAGTCAGAAAAGACTGTCTGACCTGAGGGGGAAAGAGCATTGCTTTCTAAATTGGCCTTCTCAAGGCTGCTCCTTCACACTTATCATTTCTGCTTCTAAAAACTGCCTTTGTAGGTGGGATTTAGACTTCGAAAACATCCCACGAGAGGTGTTCGTGTCCAAGGTCAGGCTGAAAGGCAGTGGCAGAGCTGGCTTCAGATCCGTTTCCTGGCAAGTGTGACAAGTTCTTGGGTAGAAACACAATGTGCCTACAAATGAGATGATACAATGAACAAATGTTCCTTAAAAACAACAACAAAAAAAACCTATCTAACATAAGGTTTGTGTCTCAGAATAAAATTCTCAGAAAGAGACCGAAAGCACATTTAGTGGGGCTGGGGTGAGCACAAGGGATCCGTTGAGGGTGACAATATTCCAAAACTGTTGTGGTGCTGGGTGCACAACTCCACAATTTACTAACCATCACTGAAGTGTATATTTAAGGTGGGTGAGTCGTATGGTATATCAATTGCACTGCAATAAAGGTGTTAAGAAGGTTCTCAGAACCAACTTGGTACCTGTTACGGAAAACCTGACTACTGGTGAGGCAGGGGTGGAGAGAACACGTCGGTGGAAATCAGGGGGCCCCCAAAGCCAACTTTCTCAATGGCTCCCCTCTGCTCTGAGTTTTTAAGCCTGTGTGAAGCAAATGGTAAGAGGACATGGGACTGGGAGCACACAGCCGGGGGCTGGTTCGATCGAGGTCATTTCCCACTTTGTGCTTAATGTCAATGACAGGCATTTGAAAGAGACAATCCATACAAGCCAATAAAAGTGAGTGGAAAAGAAATGGCTGCTTAAAATGTCAAACTCTTTCAAATCAAAACAAAAAACCTCATAACTTAATAAGTGGCATCTGCCCTTTCGTTTTTGTACTTTTAAAACTATGATTCCCCTTTTGACAACAGAAAAAAGTTGACATTTTATATCTGTGCCTGAATCTTTGCTCTTAAAAAAACCAACAATTTGAAACGGAATTTAGAATATTCCTTGAAAGAGGGGGAGCAGGTATGATGCAGGCACACCGCAATGGACTCATTTACCTTCGGCGTCCCACACTGGGACCATGGTGGGTGGTGTCATTCCACGGTTGAAGCAAACCTGCTTAGTTTTGCCAATCAAAATTTCCCAGCCTGTGTGGCTGCTTGGCTGGCCCGACCCAACTGTGGTGCAAACAAAGTAAGATCATAGGTGTGATTATAAAATGGATCTCTTAGCCTTGGTCAGTTCATGGCCTTACAAGATATCCTGACCTTAGCCAGCTGTTTTACGAAGGTAAGATGCATACAAGGATGCCTGGCTGGAAAAGCGTTAACTGTCTCAAGACATTCACTTCCCCACTCCTGAAGAAATAACTCAAAGTACGTGTTCCACTGAAGGCTGCTCAAAATCTGCCTCTTTGGATGAAAAGGAATATGATTTCACAGGGCAAGCTTACCAGCAGATGTTCAAATGAAAGCTGGATGGGAGCACCAATGACCGACCTCCCAGTAGGATGCAAAACGAGGTGAAGGAACTTGGACGAAGCATTTTTAACCAGGGTAAGAGAGGTCAGTTTATCTGAGAGACACACGGGCTCCAGGGCCACCTGTGGTCCCTTCTCCTGATTTAGGTAACATTTAAATTACACACACTAGGAGAAAGTGACAGCAGGAAGAATAGTTCAAAGAAGCAAAGATGGAAGATGACCATGTCCTGGTTCTCTGCCTTTTCCCGAGTTCAGGATGTAGGAGACCTAAAACTAAGTGAAGTCAAGGACTGCTCTCTTTCCCCAGATTCTTTCACTTCTTCTGTCTTCCTCTACCTCTTCTCCTCTTTACCTATAACTGTCCGTTGACTCAATTCCTAGCTTCTTACTGGAGCTACTGACATGTGGATACGCGACTGTGGTGCAGAGAAGGAGCACACGGCACTAGCCATTGACTAATGGAGAAAGTCACATGATTCTCAGATTCTTGATCTTGTAAATGGGATTAATGCCACACTCCAGGGTTGTTGTACTTAAAGTGGGACAGAATTCAACAAAGCCCTTTGAAACTGTATCATGTGGATGATTCATTGATCCTAAAGTGCACATTTTGCTTCACATTTTTAGCATCTCTGAAAATAAGTATGTATCTTGCAATCAATGCATGTCATAGTTTAATTGGCAGCACTTTCCATAAAATAACAGTGTAATTGATGGAATCTTAGATTGTATAAAACACGGCAATTGTTATTCCACTTTTGAAAAGTTGGTTACAACGTCAGATACACTGGTTAATTACTTGTGATACAGCAATAATGATAGATGATTCTTAAAACCCAGTTTCATAGAAATTTGTGAGGAAGAGGTCTCACTATGGTAGCACTAATTTGAAACCAGATTGTTGTGTCTGAAAAGAAATATACTAACATGGCCATCTCTAGGTGGTGGACTTACACCACCTTAATTTTACACTTAATTTTTTTCTTGCACTTTTCCAAGGTTTCTGCATCAAATAGGTGTTACATACATGTAATACATATACATAGCGTTATGTGTGTATGTGTATAGAGTATTAAAAAAAAGTATTAAAAACATTTTAAAAATATTTTTTAACGTTTTATTTATTTTTGAGACAGTGAGAGACAGAGCATGAACAGGGGAGGGTCAGAGAGAGGGAGACACAGAATCTGAAAACAGGCTCCAGGCTCTGAGCTGTCAGCACAGAGCCCGACGCGGGGCTCGAACTCACGGACCGAGAGATCATGACCTGAGCTGAAGTCGGCCGCTTAACCGACTGAGCCACCCAGGCGCCCCAGTATTAAAAAACATTTTAAAAGCTTCTTAAGTGCATAGAAATAGGCACTCTTGATCACGAAATGACAATTATTCTTGAGGGAAACCTGGCAATGTGTATGAAAAGCCTTAAAAACATGTACGTCTCTCCCTTTGCATGAGATACCTAAACTAGGCAAATTCACAGAGACAGAAAGTAGAATAGGGGGCTCAGGGAGGAGAAATAAGGAGTTGCTGTTTAATGGGTACAGATTTTCTCTTTGGGATGATGGAAACATTCTGGAAATGGACAATGGTGATGGTTGCACAACACTGTGAATGTACTTACTGCCACTGAATTGCACACTTACAGATGGTCAAAAGGTCAACTTCATTACGCATCTTTTACCACAATTAAAAAAAATTTTTTTAATGTTTATTTTTTTTGAGAGAGAGAGAGAGAGAGACAGAGTGCAAGCAGAGGAGGGGCAGAGAGAGAGAGGGAGACACAGAATCCGAAGCAGGCTCCAGGCTCTGACCTGTTAGCACAGAGCCCGATGCAGGGCTCGAACCCACGGACCATGAGATCATGACATGAGCTGAAGTCGGACACTTAACCGACTGAGCCACTCAGGTGCCCCGCTTTTACCACAATTTTCAAAAGTTCCATTGAATGACTGGAAACATCTATTAAACCATTCTCCTAGTATTGGACATTTAGGTCTTCCCCAAATTTGGAGCAATTAAAAATAAGACTGTGATTTTAAAATTGTATATCCTTTGAAAATAAAAAACTGCTTACCACTTTGAGGATTCAAAATATGATGCTTATTCAATGACCAGCCTCCTAGGTTAGAAGCATCCATCTCAAAACCTTGTAAGATAACTGTCCTTTTCTCCCAGAGAATAAAGTCAGGACATGTTTCGTATTCGTATCCCACAGATACTGCAAACAAAAAGTTAATAACACGTTAGAAAATTTAAAAACATTTGCTTTGTTTTTACACAGGTTGATAATTCTGTGGATGTTGCATTTGCTATTGAATTCTGACTGGGGCTGAAATGCACAAATGCCTTTCAGCTAGCACAGTACAGCAGAACGTCTAGCATGGCATGGGGCGTCCAAAAGCGATCAGTCAGTGCCTACCAGATACATACATGGATGAGTGAGTGAATGCATGCTGTCATTAGGTGTGTACTATATGTTTATGGACATTAAGCATTGGGCTTTTGGGTTGGAGGCCGTGTTGTAAAACTGAGGAAATAAGCTCTCTGAAGGCTTAAGCTCTGCTGATACAATTTCTTTCTTTACCTTTCCAGGAAGGGTGCAGGGAGGACTGCTTTCTTATCTCTCCAGAGTGCAAAATGCACTTAGGAAGCTGGTTTTCGAGTACTGGGTCACTTCTGCAACAACTGACGACACATGAGACTAATAAAATCGATTTGCCCCATTTATATTTTCTTTTGTGCAAACTGGCCTTTAGTTTGCCGAGAAGTCTTGAGTTTGCTTTGAGCGCTGCAAGTGTAAATTCCACCTTGTGCACATTATATTTTGGTTTCTGCATAGAGCTAACCAATGGGATATCACCCAACATTTGGCTTCAACTCTTAGGAAGCACAGATGTTGCGCATTAAACTTGGAACCCTGGAATGCCACTAAAACGGGAAGTGAGAAATGTGGTAGCAAGGATGCCTCCGCTCTGCTGCAATATGTCTAGCTCAAGTATACCAAATCCCAGCCATTTTCGCAGCTGGTAACCCTGCTTACCTGTTGCAACCCCAGGTTTCTGATTCTTGAATTTAAAATGCTTTCTGTTCTTATAATGTTCTAAGCCTGAGAGTACTGGCTCATTACACTGCATACCCCGAAGCTGCTTCCCCCTTTCTGGCAGCTTAAAATATCCCTAAGCTACTAGTCGACCATTGCTTTCCAGTTTCTCTCTCTACCTGACTCTTTAGATGCCCCTGGAGAACTCATTCCTTCTTTTGTCATTTAGTTATGAAAACTGGTAATGAAAGCATGTGCTTAAACAATGCCAGAACCATAGGTCCTAAGATGAAGAACGAAAGCAAACTAGTTTTGGTTTTTGGAATTGGGTGAAGGGAAAAAATGGTAATTTTTGGTCAAACTGATTTATGTGTGTGTGTGTGTGTGTGTGCATGTGTGCGTGCGCACGCGTGTGTGTGTATGTGAGCATAACACATAAGCCAAAAAACCCTTATGATTATGAATATACAACTCTGTAACATTGTGGATCATCTGTGGCCAATTTTAAATCGTAGGCTGGTTTCTTTTTGTCCTTTTTGCCTTAATAGGGATCTTAAAGGGCCATCTTCAGAGGGTATGTGACCTATGCAGTCACACAGGGGCCCATGCTTTGAAGGGTCTCACACTTTGTTTCATGCTCTGCTGTCACTGTCTTGAAATCCTTAGTAATTTTTTAATACGAGCCTCTGTATTTTCATTTAACAATGGGCCCTGTAAATTATGTAGCTGGTCCTGATAGGGATGCTCATCCACCAGCTGGTGAAGACTCACGGACTGCAAACTCATTTTATCGTTTGCCCTAACCAAGCATTATTAACAAGGCAGATCAATGGGGGGTGGGAAAGACTAATCATAAAACGGAAATAATTTCTAAATGGAAATTAGTTTGGTATCATCCTGGGTCAATGCTGCTCCCTATGAAGGTGGATGGAAATAGAATTTCAGTGATGAAAAGACCTCAAAGGCACTCTAGTTCAGGTTATAGTCATGGCACAAATCACTGCTCTCTACAATCTCCTCGATATCCTGTCATGGCCCCCAGAGCTTGCTAAAACAACTGTGGTAGAGTAGAAAGAGTTGGTTATGGAACTAGAGTCAGAAAAACTTTCAACTTTTGGGTCCATCATTAACTAGCTGTTCGGTCTCAGGCAAGTTACTCTGCATCTCTGAGAGTCATTTTCTTCACTGGTCAAAGTCAGGTGGAGGAGGATGGACTAGAACTGATGATTTTTTAGAACCTTTTGGGTCAGGGGGACTTTTATTATGAATTTGATAAAAGTTAAGAATCTTCTTCCTAGAAATATTCAGGTGCACACACAATTTTGTATATAATTCTAAGGCTTCACTGACCTCCTAAAATTGAAACAGAGATCTCACCTCAAAGACTTTTGCATCAGATAATTCTTATAGTGTCCCTGGAGCACTAACACTGTATGATTCCAAAGTGCATTCTTTCAAGATTGTGTTTGATCTGTTCAAGTTGGAGATTGCACCCAAAAGCCAAAGACAGCCCCGTATCTCATGATGGCAAAATCAGGTGGTGAGAAAGCACGCTTAGGGCCATGTTGGTGTGCGGAATAACACGGGTTCTGCTTCTCTTGCCAACATTTAAAAGTCTCAATTAATAAATAATCACAGTGACAATTACAAGTTCCCTGAAAGCCATCATCTTCTTCCCTACCATTGTCAGGATCTGCCTTTTGTACACTGTAGGGTTGGTGAGCTCCCCTAGAATCCCTTCTCCAGAAGGTGATGATGCAGTTTGGCAAATAAGTAGCGTGCCCTGGTGACCTCCAATGGTGGTTTGCAGCCGGATTTTTCCCTCTCAGTGACAGTTAGAGATCCTCCTAACTCTGTGGCAGGAAATGCTTACATAAAGTATCAATTAAAGAGTTCTCAATGCAATGGTAATGAGACAGACTCTTTTTACCTCCTATCTGCTCTCCGAATTGCTCTCTAGTCCACAACAAAAAAGTGCATTGGCTGCAAACCCCGCAACGATATTACTTTCTCCCCTAGTCATAGCAAATAGCAACAAGGCAGCTACTTAATAAGTTCTCTCTAATTTTTATTAGATTTCCTTTCTTGGGAGAAAGCTCTATGAGCTAATAAAGTTATAATTTATACTTACGACTTGTCCAAAATTTCAACTAACTTTAATGAGATTGGCTGTGTGTTGGGGTATTTTTATACGTGGCTCCTTGCTCAGACTAACAAAGCAAGGTTTCCTTCTGACAGCAGCCCCCTTTAACATAATCCTGGAACTTGCAACCGGTTTATGAGAATGCAGACATTCCACCCCACAGAGTCGAGTGACTCTCTAAACGCACGGGAAACTGGGAAATACAGTAGCAACCAGTCCTAGACTCCTCCCATGGAGGCAGACTGTGATACGCTAAATGCCTACTCTTTTTTATGGGATCAAATATAGGGGAAGAGAGGCTACTCAGGGACCGGCAATGGAAATGCTGAGCCCCGACATTACACTCTACCTGGTACTGTAACAGCTGGGTCTCAGCTCTAAGCAGAATGGACCACTGCCATTTCCCAGGGTGGCCTATTGCCTATCACATCTGATCATCAACACAGCAGGGTACAGACCACCGATTTAGCATCTGGCACTCTGGAGCGGGGATTAGGAAGAACAGTGTAATAGAAAGGGCAAAATAATTATTCATCAATATTTCAGAGGAGCAGCAGAAGGCACACTGGTCTGCCAGTGAGCCGAGATAGGTGGAGAAGGGGGGCGCCTGGACCATACTTTCCAGGAGCTGCTAGAGTGGGCCCATGCTGGTATGTATGTATTGGGACGGCAGGTGAGGAAAGAGCCATTAATATAGCAGAATACTTTCTCTGAATGATGTGACCGCCTCCCTTGTGACACCCTTAATTCTGTCCGGGTTTCTGTCTTTCTGTGTTCTGTCCCTCACCTCCACACAGAGATATTAATGGGATGTTTCTTAACCAAGAGTCATCGGTTGTCAAGATGGGACTGCTACTTTTGCAGCGGGCTCTGTCCTCTGGTCACAGGATTGCACCTTTGACTGCACTGTTTGTCATCTTGCAAATATTAACACTGGCTGATAAAGAAAACTTTATTATACTGGTGTCTAAAGAACGATTGCAGCTTGCCACAAAGCCATTAGACATTGGAAAAAAGAACTGAAAGCTCATTCTACTTCTCCAAGCAGTAGCATATGCATGATGTGGGGACTGCAAGAGGGCTAAGGGCCCCCGTGCCCCTGACACCCAATTCAGTGACTGCGACATTTATCTACAAGGGCTGGGACGGGAGATTGACATTAAATAGGCAAGGCAAAAATGCTATGCAATGAAACTGATGTACAAAATATGACAAGATTAAGCAGATGATTTTCAACAGCTTCACAAATCATAATGGCTGCATTTATAAAGGCGACACATAATTAAAAGTAGTCTGATAGTGGGAGAAACTCACATGTTCCCTCACAACCTCAGGAAACATCCTATGCAGAATTTCATGACATTTAAAAGGTAACTAATGGCAAGATAAAAACTTCCTTATCCAAAAGGAATCATTAACTACAACAATAAATATCTCCCATTCTTTTAAAATGGTAGATTAATGCAAGACAACAACAAAAACAACAAAGGACAAGAGACCTAAGGAACCAAATGAAAGCCACGGCAACAATAGACCAAGACTATACAGATACAGTGCTATCTATTGAGAACACGTATGTGTTCTTAGAACTTCTACCTTTTCCTATCCTCTAGTGATTTATCATATGATAAGATGACCCCAGAAGCTCCTCAGTTTGACACATTGCCCAGTGGCCTGAAATGCTTTGTTGATCTATCTATTTTTCCTGGCTCACTAGGAGTGTCAGAATCAGGTGATAAATTTTTATCAACTGCTTTTTCAGCACTTATGGAAATATTCACATAGTTTTCTCTTGTAATCTATTAAGGCGGTGAATTATTGCAATAGACTTCCTACTGTTGAACCTTCTCTGTGGTCCTAAAAGAAACTCTATTTGGTTATAATGTATTATTTTTAATGAATCACTGGATTTGCTTGGGTAATACTTAGGATCAGTATACCCTAGCAGTTTATAAAAAAATAGGGTTTAGACATGATAGTGTTAAAAGTGAGGTAGTTGAATACACAAAAATAAACTCAAAATGGATGAAAGACCCAGATGTGAGGCAGGAAACCATCAAAATCCTAGAGGAGAAAATAGGCAACAACCTCTTCGACCTCAGTTGAGCAAGTTCTTACTAGAGATATCTCCGGAGGCAAGGGAAACAAAACCACAAATGAAGTATTGGGGCCTCATCAAGATAAAAATCTTCTGCACAGGGAAGGAAACAATCAGGAAAACTAAAAGGCAACTGACTGAATGGGAGAAGGTATTTGAAAATGACATATCAGATAAAGGGTTAGTATCCAAAATCTATAAAGAACCTATCAAACTCAACACCCAAAAACAAATAATGCAGTGAAGAAATGGGCAGAAGACAGGAATAGACACTGTTCCAAAGAAGACATCCAGATGGCTCATAGACACATGAAAAGACGCTCAACATCACTCATCATCAGGGAAATACAAATGAAAACTACAATGAGATACCACCTCACACCTGTCAGAATGGCTAAAATGAATAACTCAGAAACAACAGATGTTGGCGAGGATACAGAGAAAGGGGAACCCTTTTGCACTGCTGGGGGGAATGCAAACTGGTGCAGCCACTCTGGAAAATTATATGGAGGTTCCTCAAAAAAATAAAAATAGAACTACCCTACGACCCAGCAATTGCACTAACTAGATATTTATCCAAAGGATACAAAAATGCTGATTCAAAGAGGCACATGCACCCCGCTGTTTATAGCAGCACTTCCAACAATAGCCAAAGTATGGAAAGAGCCCAAATGTCTATCAACTGATGAATGGATAAAGAAGATGTGGTATAATACAATGGAATACCACTCAGCAATCAAAACAAATGCAATCTTGCCATGTGCAACAATGTGGATGGAACTAGAGTGTATTGTGCTAAGTGAAATTAGTTACTCAGGAAAAGACAAATACCATGTGATTTCACTCATATGTGGAATTCAAGAAACACGACAGATGAACGAAGGGGAAGGGAAGCAAAAGTAAGATAAAAACAGAGAGGGAGACAAACCATATGAAACTCAGATACACAGAACAAACTGAGGGCTGCTGACGGGGTGTTGGGTGGGGGGATGGAATCAATGGGTGATGGGCACTAGAGAGGACAGTTGTTGGGATGAGCACTGGGTGTTATATGTAAGTGATGAAGCACTAAATTCTACTACTGAAATCATTATTACACTACATGTTAACTAACTTGGATTTAAATTAAAAAAATAAAAATAAGAAAAATAAAAGTGAGGTATTTGGATGAATACAGGAGGAAAAGTAAAAAGCATCCAGCAGTGAGGCCGTCACACAACACTTTTGCCAAGAGGTCCTGTCCACTGAAATCTAATATTTGGAGATTTTTTGTTTCCTGGCTGCTTTGTTCGAGCCTAGCTGTATACAAGTGAACCTGGAACCCGGATGACCTCGGTGCCTCCAAGGCAGGATGACGTAGAGGCTCACACCACATCTGCGAGTGCCTTCGTGCGCCCGGGCACTGCTCTCCTCTCCCTGGGCAGGCACGTCATCCCATTATACAGGCTAAGGGGTCTGCTTTAGTCTCTGTCCTTGTTCATTCGTTTGTTCAGTCATTCAACAAATATGCAATATTTAAAGGGTATCTCTCGTTGTCGGGAACTCAGGGTATGAGGATGAAGAAGGCTGAATAAGACAGCACTTCCTCCTGCCCCTGGTCCCTCCCATGTGGAGCTCACATTCTAGTGGGAGGAAAAAATATAAAACAAGAATAACACACACAGACGCACACAGACACAGACACAGACACACACACACACACACACACACACACACACACACACAGGGTGGTAAATGTTATGATGGGAAAATGAAGCATATCAATAGTGAGCATAACAAGACAGTTTAAAGTAGAATGAAGAAGCAAGGAAAAGCCTCTTTATGCAGAAGGGGTTTCTCTTATGAAATACAGGGAAGAACATTCTAGAGAGAGAGCAGTACGTGTGCAAGGCCTTGAGGCTTGGTATCTTTGGGGAGATTTAAAAAAGGCCAGGGTGGCTGGAGGGTTGGTTTCTCTCTAGCGCATCAAAAACAAATGAACAACCACCCCCTTCCCCCTCCCAGTGCAAAATAAAACAAAAGATTACTATCCTTTAGTAGTACTTAGGCATTTTTCTTTGGAGAGGTTTTAGGAAATAGATTCACCTTGAAAATGGACTGGTTATCTTTTAAAACAACATGATTGATTAAAAGGGATACAATATTGTACTAGAAAGCAGGGGGCTGTTACTTAATGACTCAGCAAAGCTTCACTGAGCTGCTTGCTCTATGTGCCAGGCAGGTGATCTGCTAAGCACTGCAGACACAGTGGATATTATGCAGGGCAGGATAATCTGTCATGTGAGAGAGGCCAAACCCTGAAGGGCTCCGTACCTTTGGGAACTTTCATCCGTGGCCTCCTTAATAACCATCACAAAAATAATATCAACTTACATTTGCAGAGCACGCAACAGTTAAATACATTTTTGTGTATATTACCTAATTTGAAGACTCACAAAAACCTCTGAGGAAGATATATTTACTCCCATTTGAGAGATGAGATGATAGAGTCAGAGAGGTAGAGTGACTAGTCCGAGGTCATCTGGCTAGTAAATGGCAGAACCAGAGCTAAACCCAGGGACTCATAAGCAAGTGCCCTTTCCTGCTATGCTAGATCACAGCTATTAAGGGAGAGACCCACAATTCAGAAGTGCTAAATAAATAACGTTTTATTTGCTCTGAATGAAAGAGATAAGGTTTTCAGGGAGGCCAGGGGGCAGCCTTAAAGGAGAAGTACCACGTATTCTGGTTGGCCAAAAACAGCACCCAGTTATGTTATGGTCTTGATGTAATAATCAACAGCATTCGCTTTTACTCTCAGAAGTATCTTGGTTTCAATGATAAATTATACGGTCACACAATCTTGGAGAGATATCTCCGTAAATGCTCTGATATGGGTTGGTAGAGGGGGGTAGGAGGCAAGAATAACCATGAAGCCTGACTTGGAAAACAGGACAGATGGTTTGGAAAATCATTTAATTTTTCTGTCTCTTGACTATGTCCTCTTACCAATAGCTTTCAAATTCTTATGCCCGAAAGTCATTAAACTGTGACCCAGCATACACACGGGGAGATACACACATAGACATACACATACGTATAATCGAAACCAAGCCTTCCAAAATAATACTCTACTGAGAGCTTTACATTCTGATATTTTCTATTCTGCTCACTTTTGTTCTATTATAGTCCATTAAAAAATACTGGCTGTGGGGCGCCTGGGTGGCGCAGTCGGTTAAGCGTCCGACTTCAGCCAGGTCACGATCTCGCGGTCCGTGAGTTCCAGCCCCGAGTCAGGCTCTGGGCTGATGGCTCGGAGCCTGGAGCCTGTTTCCGATTCTGTGCCTCCCTCTCTCTCTGCCCCTCCCCCGTTCATGCTCTGTCTCTGTCTGTCCCATAAATAAATAAAAACGTTGAAAAAAAAATTAAAAAAAAAATACTGGTTGACTCACCAAATGGATTTCACAATCTTACTAATGGGTGTGGCCAGCAGTTTGAAATGGGCACACAGCACTTGGTTACCAGGGTATCTGGTCATTAAAAAACCCCGGTAGGCTCCGGGCACTCTTACTTTTGGAGGTCCTATCTCACATCTTATCAGCCATATTAAAATGGATACAACCGACAACGCATTCCCAGCATTAAAATATTTCATATGAAAGTGTGAAAACTGAGAAGCAGTTGACAAGCTGACACAATGTTTCATTTTGTAGACATTTATTTAAACATTTATTAATGCTGATTTTCTGGCTTTATTTTCATATTTTGGTGCCAATATACTTATTTTTCAGGTTGCAAACATTTTTTGCAGGCCCTTGAAAAACTCATATCCTTGGTGCTACGCCTCTAAAGCTAAATGGATAAAACAGCCCTGCTCTCAGTTAACGATTATGAATTCACGAGTGGAGACAGATGATGAAAGATTATTATCTCTGCTAGTTTCTTTGACAGAAAGCCGCTGGGGCGTTGAATTGGGTACTCGGCAAGGTGGGTTGGTCAATTTAGTGAAGAGAGGCAGCAGTGAAAGGCATGCAGAACTCCGGACCGGGAGATCTGAGTTTGAGTCCCCACTCTGTGGAGGACTCTAGGCAAGTCACTTGCTCTTTTCCAACCTCAGTTTCCCCCTCTGTAAAACGAAGATCATATTCGTCGCGCCGTGCCGACCAGGCAGGAATGTTATAAGGATTAAAATGAGATAACGTATGTGAAAGTACTTCGCAAATTGTAAAGCACTACCCATTTATTATTAAAATATTCAGTGGATGCTATTTTTGTGGCTGTAGGTTTTACTGAAAGGAAATTTATGAACACTAAAGCATCGTTCTCAGGGATGTTTTGTGTGCACAAAGCAACCGTAGCTTAGCACCTATTACTATTAATGTTCCCTTGTTTCTCTCGAACACAATTTAGATGGACTCCTGTGCACCGTGAACCTTTAGGAAGTCTAGTTCTCCCTGAAACGCCACTCTTTCTTGGCAAACTACTGTACTAAATAATTATGCAATTGTTGTTGCCAATAGCCTTGAAAAAAAAAATGGAATTGTTTATAGCAGTGCTACTAAAAGGCGATGGCTGATTTCCTGAACTTCCAGGACTCCAAACCGCTACAATTTAATTTAATTAAAATGAAGACCACGCAGAATGCATTATTACATATTGATAATGTATGCGGACCCAGGCAGACATAGGGAATTATTTTGACAAAATTCATATAATGGATGCAGATCAGGGCCCCTGAACAAGCCAGTTTGTCAAATTAAATAAGCCATCTCTAGAATTTTAACAGCACTGTGAACTTAACAACAATGATTTTTTTTCATTGTTTTGCGAGCAGCAGAGTTGGGAAAGAAACTAAATAATATACGATGATTTCCAGACATCATACCTTATCTAGAGCTAGAGAATCAAGTACTAGGGCCAAATTATTTCAAATGCACAGATGGAGTTTTTTAGCAGGGGAGTCTTGTCTGTGGATCAGACAACAAAATCTTTAAGCCGGATGAACTAGTGATTCTGGTTTTTGTACTGCAACCCTGGGGGTGATTTTACTCTTCTTCGACTTGATCAATATTGTACTGGGATTAATCAATCTTATCAGTTGCCATTGATACTTCGCCAAGGAAGTAGTTCACACAATCTCTGCTGGTAATTTATTCACTCTGGTATTATCCCCACTGCTTGCAAAATGGGTTTCATTGCAAAAAATGGTGGGATGCTCTAGGGTCTCCAGCACTCCTGTTCTCACTGTGCCTGTCCCTCAACCCTCTGTTCTTCTTTTGAGACACTCTGGCCCTGAGAGTGACACCGATTCCCTGCAGCTGAGCTATGTGGGAAACAAGAGTCCCACATTTCAAACTAGGCGGGCATTTCAATGTAGATACTGAGCATCACTTCAAATTCGGCCTGTTTAAAACTGATCTCCTCTTTCTCCATCACCCAGAAATGGGTGGAGGGAGGGAACAGAAGTTCATATTGAACTGGCATGAAGAGAAAGAAGGGTGGGAGAATCTTCTAGCCACAGTTTTAACCAAAATCCTTGCTAGAACTGGGACTGTATGAATATTGGTCAAGGTTTGTTTCCTATTACTGGTGTAACCAATTAGCACAAGCTTAAAGGCTTCAAACAAGACAAATTTCTTATCTCACAGTTAAGAAGGTAAGATGTCCGAAATGGTTCTCACTGAGCTAAAATCAGGGTGTCTGAAGTCTTCATTCATTCTGGAGGCTCTAAGGCAGAATCCATCACCTTGCTTCTTCTAGCTTCTAGAGGCCACCAATATTCCTTGTTTCTTGACTCCCTTTCCCCATCTTCAAAGCCAGCAATATTTCATCCTGCTGTGCCTTTCTTCTATGGTTATACCTTCCCCTAACTCTGACCTCCCCTTCTGACTCCATCTTCCACTTTTGAATTTTTTTTTTTATTTTTGAGAGACAGAGCAAGAGAGCAAGAGAGTGAGAGCGAGAGAGAGAGAGAGAGAGAACATTAGTGGCGGAGGGGCAGAGAGAGAGAGAGTGAGAGGATTTGAAGTAGGCTCTGTGCTGATAGCAGTGAGCCCGATGTGGGGCTTGAACTCACAAACCACGAGATCATGACCTGAGCCAACGTCGGACGCTCAACTGACTGAGCCACCCAGGCGCCCCACCATCTTCCACTTTTAAGGACACTTGTGATGCCACTGGGCTCACCTGGATAATGCAGGATAATCATCTCATCTCAAGGTCAGCTGATAAGCAACCTTAATTCCGTCTGTAACCTGAATTCTCTTTTGCCATGTAACAGAATATATTCACAGACTCCAGGGCTGAACATCTTTGGGGGTGGTGGTCATTATTCTGCCTACCAAAAGACTGGACTAGCATCTCTAAATCCAAAGCAAATCTGAGAAGTGTCATATTAACCATATTAGCCATTGTTAGTATCCGGTGCAAAATTTAGTCCATGTCTTCTCACGTTAGTTAAGCGATTATAAAATTTGGGCAGGAGTACAACTAAACGTTTTCTTCGTTGTTTGTTTGGATTCAATCATCTCTATTAAGGTATGAGCTCAGTGGTCACATACTTGATCACTCTGTCTCCATTCATATATGACCTGAACTGTTTATTGTCTGTTGTGTTCTTAAGGTGCTCACAATCTATCTGCAGAGAATCAAATTTCTCAAACTTCATTCTACCACCTGCTCTAATGTTTTTACCACTGTCAGGAAATTCTCTTAGTCTCCATGGACGTGGAAATGGATACTAGGTAGGAAATAAAATCCCTTTATCCATTATCAGGGGCATTTCCTACAAGGTCAATAATCCATAGTCCATCTTACGCCCTACACTTGAAATTATTTTGACCATTTCTCTTGAGATCTTTGCCAGTTTTCTTTCTAAAAAATATGCTCTTTAAGTGCACATAAAATACCACGAGGAACACTTTTTTCCTCTCTGTTTGGATATTTCTGAGTCGATCAATTTTCTCTCACTTTTATTACTTTTATTAGCCTTAAAAATGAACCAACAACATCTATTTGAGCATTTAATTAAGGCATTTTAATTAATTTGAGCATTTTAATTATAGTCACAATGCTTCAGGAAGCTTTGACCAGGAACAGGATTGCAGAAATAGAAAGTAAACCAACACCTGTCGGCAAACGGTAGGAATGGGATCTTCATCACTGCTGTGTATACTAGGAGGTCTCTGCTTTTCTTTGTGTTTTAGTTGTTTATTCAATAATCCACGGGCATATCAGAAGCTAAGTCATTAAGACTGCTTAACTCCAACAAGGGAGAAAATTTTAGAATCTTTAGCACTGGAGGTATTTAAAAGAAAGAGAAGTAACACATTTTATGCATAAAGTAAGGTTGATCAAATGGTGCAGATACCGTAGAACACAGTTTGGTGGTTTCTCAACAAGTCAAACACGGAATTACCGTATGATTCAACAGTCTTACCCCTAGGTATATTCCCCAAAGAAATGAGAACAGATATTCAAACAAGTACTTATATCCGAATGTGCGTAGCAGCACAAGATGTGGTGTAGCCATGCAATGGAATATTATTCAGTCGTAGCAAAGAATGAAGTACTCACAGGCTTGGACGTGAATGAGCTTTGGAAACATTATGCCAAGAGAAAGAAGCCAGATGTGAAAGACTACATATTGTATGGTTGCATTTGTTTGAAATGTTCAAAACAGGTAGATACACAGACAGAAAGGAGATTGGTAGTTGCCAGGGCCTAGAGGGGAGAGTGACTGCTAGTTTGTGTGGGGTGCTACTTTGTGGGGCTGATGATGAAAATGTTCTGGAATTAGATATTGGTAATCGTTGTGCGACACTGTGAAAATACTAAAAGTCATTCAAATGTACACTTCACATGGGTGAAGTTTGTGGTACGCGAATTACATCTTAATAAAACTGTTATTTAAAAGAGTAAGTTTAGGGGCGCCTGGGTGGCACAGTCGGTTAAGTGTCCAGCTCTTGATTTTGGCTCAGGTCATGATCTCACAGTTCATGACTTCGAGCCCCGTATTGCTGACAGTGCAGAGACTGCTTGGGATTCTCTGTCTGCTCCTCCCCCACTCATGCGTGCATGTGCTCTCACTCTCTCAAAGTAAATAAATAAACTTTAAAAAAAAGAGAGAGAAAATTAAAAAGTAAGCTTGAACTGCATTTATGTGAACCCTGGCAAGAAACGACTGCTATATATCGTCCTGGTCAGCTCTTCATGAGTGAGTGTACTGGGTAAATTGCTAGGTATCACAACTTAAGAAGAAAGTAAAAACAAACAAAAAAGTCAATGACCTAGCAGGGGTTCTGTGGAAGGTAATAAGGAATGGGAAAACAAAGCCCTATGGAGAAAAGTTAGAGGAATTTTGGGTTATTCTAGAGAAGCAAAGGCTTTAGGATAGTATCCTCGAGAGAACATGAGGTTCAAGTATGCACTGGCCAAGGTCCCAGCAGGAATCACATATCACACTCAAGTGTTTGCGCAGAGAGTCAGATGAAGGCACTATTTACAGCTGCACAACGAGGAGCTGGGTTAAGGGAATCCATCAGGGATGCCGATCCACTCAGGGACTGACAACACTGAGAAGGCTTCTGGGTTTGCAGGGGCAAAGGGAGGGAATGGCGATACGGAACTGCAGAGGGCTTGGGGATGTGGAGGAGGGCAACTGGATCGGAGCTGCCATCTTCTAGTTGCTGCCAGAATTGCAATGAGGCAGGGAGAAGGGTAAATACCCTCACCTCCTTCTTCCATTCTGCGGTCTCCAGATGGTACCGCCTATTGACCAAATGGGAAGCTAGAGAGCAAAGGAGCCCAGGCAATGCGGTCCATAGAAGCCAGCTTCTCATAGCACAGAGAAGGGCAGGGAAGAGATGGTGTGCGTGTGTGTGGCAAGGAGGGAAACTGGAGAGTAACTGAGTGCTTGCCTGCTATATACCCAGTTCCCTACTTAGAGAAGCCGAGACAACAAGTACCTGCGTCGGCCCCGTGCTTTGTACCTTGCCATCCCAATACCCTGGCCACAGCAGAACTGAAAAGCCAACACCAGAGCAGAATATTTGTTGAGTGCTTACCATGTGTGAAGCATTTTACATTACTTATCTCATTTAATCCTCATATTATTATAACCTGTGAGTAGCAGTCACCTTATGATACTCATTTGATAGATGGAGAAACTCTGGCACCTGGAGCTTAACTAATGGCCCCAATGTTTCATAGCTAGTGAGTAGAGAACTGATGACTTGAGCCCAGGGAAGGAGTCCGGCTCCAGACTTGTTCTCTTAATCACTACACTCACTGAAATAAGAATTAAGCAGGACTCCCTAGCTGGCCAGCAATCGTGATGGTAGTTAGCCCAACGGTAGAGGTCTGCTTAGGGTGTTTGTTGTATGGTGACTGGCCGACACAATCTGATATTGTTTGTAAGAGGAGTCTGAATGCAAGATACAGAGCAAGTCAGTAGACGTGGAGTTTGAAGAGCTGAAAGAAAGGGAGGGTAGTTAATATGGCAGGAGAAGTGATGAGCTCAGGCATCAGTATAGCTGAGTCACCAAGGAGGGAGGCAGTGGCCTCTTGCTACAGACAGGGACAACTGGAGCTGTTTGACAAAACAGATGCTGGCTTTCTAGAACTACGATGTATCTTCAGCAAGGCTGCAGTTTGCTCGTGCTTTTTCTTGTTCTCTCTTACTTTCCCACATCTTTACAGGAACTGCCCGCTGAGGAAATCTGAACCACTCTATGTTTCTTGCATTCTAATACAGTCCAACAGAGGGGAGTTAATTATTTAAGTATATGAGGGTCTCTTGGGCAAGGATTCCCCTCACCCCCGCTATTAGTTTTCCTCTGGAAAGAAAGGGAGGAAATTGATATCGTCTAAAAGATGTATGGGAGTGGTTCTATGATAGACCCTTCCAAGGGAGGATATGAAAAGATCTCCTCTGGAGAACTTTACAAATAGTCTTCTCATCTGTCCAAGGGTGGTTTCCATGAGCTATTGCCTGAAGACACAAGAATCAATGGCTCCCGACTGTGACTCCACAGACCTGTGTCAGGTTCCTTTAGGAAGTTTTCACTGTCTTCCTCAGAGTGAAAAATAAAGACATTGCTGTCTGTCTATCTCTCTCTCTCATCCCGAGCATCAGTATTAGACTGCTGTCATTTTTAAAGATAGAATATTCCCTTTCTTGATGTTAAGATATCCCTGTCCTTTATGAAATTATGGTAGTGGTAGGTAGATTATAGTGGCTTCTTTTCTTTCTTTTTTTTTTTTTTAATTTTTTTTCCCAACGTTTATTTATTTTTGGGACAGAGAGAGACAGAGCATGAACGGGGGAGGGGCAGAGAGAGAGGGAGACACAGAATCGGAAACAGGCTCCAGGCTCTGAGCCATCAGCCCAGAGCCCGACGCGGGGCTTGAACTCATGGACCGCGAGATCGTGACCTGGCTGAAGTCGGACGCTTAACCGACTGCGCCACCCAGGTGCCCCTTTTCTTTCTTTTTAAAAATATTCTTACTTGGCAAAATAAGAAGTTGGCAAATCTGTTTCAGTCTAATTTTTTCAAATGTTGTTCGTCCGACGGGTGCCTGGGTGGCTCAGTTGGTTAAGCGTCTGACTTCGGCTCAGGTCATGATCTCACAGTTCGTGAGTTTGAGCCCTGTGTCAGGCTCTGTGCTGACAGTTCAGAGCCTAGAGCCTGATTCACGTTCTGTGTCTCCCTCTCTCTCTCTGCCCCTCCACTGCTCATGCTCTCTCTCTCTCTCTCTCTCTCTTTCTCATAAATAAATAAGCATTAAAAGAAAATGTCGTTTGTCCGAGAATTAAGTAGCTGAAAACCATAGGCTCAGAGGACCTCTTAACGTCCCTACAAAATTCTAGGTTTTAAAGCCCTGAAATAGAAAATCAAAAGGACTAGGAAGGTAAGATGATTTTTTTTTAAAATGTAACCTACTGAAGTAACAAGTTAATGGAGTCTAACTATCTTAGACATAAGAGACAATAAGTGGAGATGCCTAGAAGTTAAAATTTTGTAGTTTCTAAGTGGAAATGACAGTCTAAATGTCAAATCCAAAAACATGGCCTAAAGAACGCCACACCAAAGGTCACAGTTAGAAGGCAATATTCAGCTCTGGAGACAGTTACAAGTCAGATAGTGTGTGATTCCACGGGTACATAAGCCATCAGGAAAGGAGAACTGAACTAGTTTTGAAGGAAAAATGTGTCAAAAGGGAACTCTAAATAGGCCCAAAGAGAGGGTTTGATTGAAAAAAATGCTTTAGATCCTTTAACTAAAAGACAGTCGTCATTTGTCCATACATAATTATTCCACATGTAAATTAATATGCAACTAGTATTTTCGGTGTCGTGCAACGCAATGCTGCTATTCATACGGAATTAGTTCAACATACCCAAAGCCTCTGCCAGGCCCCAAACCTTCTGTCCGTAGATGTCGGTCTTGTTCCAGGCAAACGTGTAGATGAGATTAACTGCGGCAGGAAACCACTTCTGTGTGAGTCGCCCTTCCACGGCTACCGTGAGATGGACTTTTATCATTCCCACGGGAATGGTTGAATGTGTCAGAAGGATCCGAAGCAGGGTTTTATAGCCGGGGGTGCGGCTGCTCAGGTAACTCAGCCTCACAAAGCTGGAAGGAATGGGGATCTCCTCTTGCACCACCTGAGAGAAAAAAAGGCAGATTGGCTCCTGTCAGTGGTCACAGGTAGACAAGGATGATTTCTTCTCTCGGAAACACACCAAAGGAGAGAGTTTAAAGGGATCTGTGGATGTCAAGGCAAGCATCTGTGAGGCCGTGTGACCACGGGTTTCGAATTTTGCACTGAGTCTGCATGGGGACAAGACATCCAAGCAACCCTGACGACTGCTCTCCTTTTTTTTCCCTGCCAGGAACGACTGTGATCAGAACAATTTTGGTTTTTCCACAGTGTTCCAAAAATTGCTTAGAAGGAGTTGGAAAAGATCACACTGCTGAATGTCAAGCATTTCAGTGCTGTGGGCTCCATTAAGGGGTCTTTTTCTTATATATACACACACACAAAATCTTGTTTGGTGTGTTAAGTCATATATCACATAACCACTGCTGTAATCCTTATTCAGGCCGGGCTCTCTAGGAGGAAGCACTCCAGAAACAGGCTCAGCAAAGTGATATTTTATGACAGAGATTATGGTTTCCCCAGAATTAATCTTTACTGATGCCATCAAACTTGTCTTCTTTGGACCTTTGGAATGACCTCGAGGGCCAAATTTTTAATCAAATTTCGCTTACATATTTCTCTGTGCTTGGATATACCAAGAGCTGGGAACAAGTTTTTCCAAGTTGGCACCTGTGACTGAGAAGCAAATAACTCCCATTACTCCTGTGCAAATTTTATACTAAACATTGGACCCAGAATGAAAATAGCACTTGGCTTCTTTCATTAATTGCTATTACTTATTTGTTTATCAGCACAGATGGAGTTAAACAACCAAAAGTGGTCACTAAAACTCAATCTGGTGTTCTAGGACTTTCAACTTTCAAAACCCAGCTGAAGAAAGAGCCTATTCGATACACTTAAGGTGACAAGAATTGTGTGGATATTTCTGTGCCCTCATTCATGTTTAGCTCAGAACCTCGTCCCTTTTTTCTTTTCTAAACCAGTGCACATAGTAGACCTGGTTGTTAAACACACGGTATCTCACATTGTCCAGGATTTCTGCTCATTCTTCTGAGAACACAAATCCCTTTTGTCTACCCTTGGCCTGATTTTTCTTCCTCTACATTAGCATTTGATACTAGAGCGGTCTAATGGCTCTGACTTCTCAGATGGTGGCAGAAGTACAATAGTGAAGGCTAGGGTGACACTTACCACCTTAGCATTTCATTTCCCTATGGAAATGTGCAATCGTAGATCACTCTAAAAACTTTGGTGCTGAAAGAGACCCACACTTCCTAATGACAAGTATACAGAAATTGGTGTACCAGTCCAATGCACTCATTGAATAGAGTCTTGTTGGGGCGCCTGGGTGGTTCAATCGGTCAAGTGCCTGAATTCACCTCAGGTCATGATCTCGTGGTTCGTGAGTTCGAGCCCCACGTCGTGCTCTCTGCTGTCAGCACAGAGCCTGCTTCGCATCCTCTGTCTCCCTCTCTTTCTGCCCCTCCCCTGCTTGTACTCTCTGTCTCTCTGAAAATAAATAAACTTAAAAAAATTAGAAAAAAAAAGAATATGGTGTTGTTTTTGCTTCCTTTCCAAGGGAAAAAAATGGAAAAGACAGGAGGGGCAACTCACTGGACACCTTTTCCTGTACAGCAGTATTTTCTAGGAGCTTTTCACAAGTGGTATCCTCTGGGCACTGGTAATAGCTGCTGGGAATATTGTGATGGAAGAAAAACCAAGTCAACCTTGGAATGTCCATTTACTTCCTCTTGAGTATACTTCTTGAATTCTGGATCTATATGACTTATGGGTCCATTTTGGGGGCTTCTGGATTTAACTATCATTATAATGTTTCTACGATGTGATGGGAAAACTATACTAGAGATGTTTGAATGGCTTACTATCGAAATGAAAACATGGAATACTCAATAAAGAAAAATTATCAGGTACTATAAAATATAAAGGTACAAGAATATGTCTCCCTCTGGGCTATAAAGCCTGAACACTCAAAAGCAAAGCTTTAAACAAAACCCACAAGCTTGAAAACTACCTTTACCAAACACAGCCAAACAAGAGGAGCTGTCATGACTATTAAGAACAATGGCAATGGATACAAACCGGACAATGGAAGAAAACTAGATTTCTTAAGGAGCTTTAATTTCAGAACCACAAACGGTCCTACCTCATTGATTATACCGTTGTCACTATTGAGCTATCCAGCTAGCTTTGTTCTTTAGAGCACAGTGTTCATTAGGTCAAGGTTTGGGGTTTAATTCTCACGACAGCTAGTTCACCTTGCTTTGTTCTACAGCCATAGATAGCACCCTGTAGCGCTGGCCAATCACCCTGCAAATGTGTGCCAGAGAGATTCCATTTGAAAGCTTCTCTTGACAAATGGAGGGCAGTTCGTTACAGGGCTGGCCAGAGTACCAGGAAAAGGAATCTAGCCATTATATGTTGCTGACCACCCCACGATACTCTGATTTTATACATTCGAAGGCCGATGTGCCCACCTGCAGCTCAGGAACAATAGTTCCCCTCTCTGGACAGGACCCTCCAAATGATGTGAGTGGTGACGGAAGCACAATAGGGTTTGGGCTAATAAAGTTGGAGATGTCGCAGGATGGTGGGTCTGATACAACTCTCTGCATGATAACTTTCTCTACCACAATAAACTGATTCCAAGGCAGCCAGAGTGTCCTCTTCTCAGACAGGAAAGGTGAGCGGTCAAAGATTAAGATGACAGAAATACCTCCAACGGCTACGAGGTCAAAGCTGAGAACGAAAAATATATGACAGTTTCAATCAAATGAACAACCAAAATAAAATTCAAGTTAAAATAATAAGTAATTTTAGTGCACTTTCCTTCCTTTGGGACTCAACTACATCCATTCGTATTTCTATTTTATAAATTCCCTCTACCTAAATGTATGGATGGCTTCTTTTCACTATCTAGGAGATTTCTGAGAAAAAACTCCGTATCACCAGTTGATATTCACCCCAAATTTGTAAACCAATTTTAATACTACCTGAGACAAAATCACTGCATGGATTTCTGCAAAGCCGTGTCTTACATCACTGCTCCCCCTCTGTGCTAGAGATAACAGAAAGATGACCATTTAACATCCAGCAGCATCTTTAATATAATGCATTATTCATCCTCAAGAAAAAAAATCCTAAAGTGTAACTCAGGAAAAGTAAAGAGCCAAAAGGTTAACGACCTTGTTCAGAGTCACAAACAGTGTCAGAAATCTGGTGGTGTCTTTTGAGATGGCATTTACGAAACTTGTTCAGTAAAATTTGCTTGAACAATACCATGCCTGAACCCTCCACATCTGGCTACCCACTTCGGCTCCTGATTCTACTAGAACTCTACATTTAGGATTTCTGGTGCTGTCTAGAATGCCTCTTGGTTTCCTTTTGCAAGACAGCCTGTAATGGACCCTATCCATCTCCGCTGACAACACCTTCCATATCTCTGACAAAGCAAGACTACCTCTCCTGTAAGCCAATTCTGTCCATCACTTGATGTGGTATCTGACATTACTCTTGCATTGGAGCATAACAGACTCAGATTCCAGTTCATTCTGCACTAGATGATCCTACCTTACTTCTCTTGTAAGTATAATGATATCTTTGAGATAATGTACTTGGAAGCATTTGAAAAGCATAAAATACTCTGTAAAAGTAAGCTAATGATAAATTATTACCATTATATCATAAAAATGGATAAAGGGCAATGAGTTGCTCCTTAATATTCAAAGCAACTTAAAACCACAGTAGAGAGATGTAAGCGATTCCCTGCATTAAAAAAGATCTTTCTGTAAAACATTTTTTCAATGATAGAATGCTCTGATAGGGACTCAGACTTAATTATGGATAGCTTACTACTCCCTTCATATGACATTTATTATATTTATTATAGCACTGCGAATCATGTCTTGTTGCAGAAATCTTCCAGATAAAGATAAATGGACAGTAACAAAGGGTGGCTAATACTGTCTTTTGTATTGTTACTATTTCAGTCGAGTAGCTGTAATACTGAGGCAGTTTCCAAAACGAGGATTTGAAGAACTACAATAGCTATAGAAAATAATCTAGGTTTGAACTAAAAAAGGAAAACCCAAATGGCTTATGATTTAAGACAGAGAGGCTGAATTCATGATAATACAGAAGCAGTTTAAGGCAAGTACAGTGGGGAAAATCCCACACTACTGGTCAAGAGACCTTTCCTCTAGTTCACATTCTATGTTGATTTACCTCCATGTCCTTGGGCAACTTTGCTTTACCCAAACCTTGGCTCTTGCATCTTTAAAACTAAAGTGCTTATTTATTTGAAAACAAAAACAAACGCAAACACACACACACACACAAATAAACATCCAAACAAAAACATGTGTACCTGGGAATTATTCTCTACTTCTAGAAAGATTAAGCAGACAGGGCAGGTTTCTTGTTTTGTAGAAATAATGAGGTTTTGGCTTCATACACACCTGGGTCTGAATCCCAGCTCTGCCATGTTAACTTTGTGTGTATGGACTAGTTATTTAACCTCCATGGATTTATCTTTCCTCATTAGTAAAATGGGGCTGATATGATCTATCACCCAGCTACTACTGTAAACAAGTGAATAAGGTAAAGACTTAAGGGTCAAGCACACAGCAGAGACTCAACAAATGTTAACTTTCTTCTCAAATCAGATCCATTGCCTTATTACATTTACAGATGTTTTCTCTTCCAGTTCAAATGAACTCTAGGCCAGCTTTTGATTATTCCCATATGTGGATACTGATTTTTCTTAAAGTTTATTTATTTACTTTTGAGAGGGCGGGAAGGGACGGGGGGTGGGGTGCGGTCAGAGGATATGAAGTGGGCTCTGTGCTGACAGCAGAGAGCCAGATGCACGGCTTGATCTCACGAACCACGAGGTCATGACCTTAGCCGAAGTCGGAAGCTTAACCAACTGAGCCACCCAGGTGCACTAGCAGATGCTGATTTTTAAGTTCTTCTGGGGACTCCCCCTAGGCTTCCTGTGATGGTTTAGTTTTATACGTCAAGTTGGGCAACAGTACCCACCTAATCAGACACTAATCTAGGTGTTGCTGTTGAGGTACTTTGTAGATGTGGTTAATATCTACACTTAGTTGACATTATGTAAAAGATATTACCCTTGATAATATGGGAGGGCCTCCTCCAATTAGTTGAAAGACGTTTAGAGCAAAACTGAAGTTTCTCTGAGGAAGAAGGAGTTGTTTCAAGACTGCAGAGATAGCGTCAACTCCTTCCCAAGAGATTTCAGCCTACCAGCCTACCCTACAGGTTTGAACTTGCCTATGCCCACAATCACATAAGCCAATTCCTTGAAATCTCTCTCTCTGATGTATACATTTATATGTATATATGTACACACACACACACACACACACACACACACCCACACAGGTTCTTTTTCTCTGGAGAACCCAGACTGATTTTTCTTCTTACCACCTAGCTGGCATATACAGTAAACACTGTCTGATTGGCTCATTAACTGCCATGGAAGTGGAAGGTGGATCTGTGGCCAAAATTCCATCTAAATCATTCCAATGCCAAACAGCACGTTCCCTGAATAATTAATTCTTTGAGATTTCCCCTATCACAAATGATCTCCACTGGCATGGGTCATTAAAAACAAGTCATCCAGGGGTGCCTGGGTGGCTCAGTTGGTTAAGCATCTGACCCTTGATTTTGGCTCAGGTCACGATCTCACGGTTCGTGAGATGGAGCCCCACGTCAGGCTCTGTGCTGACAGCATGGAACCTGCTTGGGATTCTCCCTCTCCCTCTCCCTCTCTCTCTGTGACCCTCCCCTTCAAGTGCTCTCTCAAAATAAATAAACATTAAAAAAAAGAACAGGTTATCAAGTCATATGACAGTATAAAAGACCCAAGGGAGAAAATGTATTTGTTTGGAGACTTCTCAATCTCTAATAAGTCAGGCCAGTCCTAAGCACAGATGGAAGACTTTGGAAGGCTATGTGAAATGCTTATCTCTGCCTTATGGTATCCATAAATCTACAAACTCTTGCCTTCAAGGGAATCAGAGGGAACTCTCTGTTCATTTTCCAAAGTTGTCCAAATAAAGTTCTTGAGACCTTTAATGTGTCTCAAGAATCTTCTAAGAAGTTCAGTGCTTACCTATTTTGCTTGTCACTAGCTGAACTATAAAGGAAACGTTCATTCTCTTTCAAAACCTTACTGAGCACCTATTACATAATCTAGGTTGAAGGTGGCTAATCATAGAAGATAAGAGCCAGATTACTTGAGCTCAAAGTTTGGGCTTGACCATTGTTAGCTGTGCTAATTTGGATAAGTTTTCTCATCTGTCAACTGGGGAGGATAATAATGCCTCCTCTCTCATAAAGTTGTTGTGAGGATGAAATAGATCAACATTTATGAAAATGCCTGGCACATAGTAGATACTCATTCATATTAATTTTTCCTTTAGAATTGCCTTTTTCTTCTATTCTGCTACTTTGGCCTCTCCCAATCTGCATGTCTAATCTCTTCTTACTTTGAGAGGGCTCTGTCTTCCACTCCCAACCTTCCTTCTGCTTTTTATACATCACTTTGGTCCCTTGACCTAGAGTTTTCCTGGTTCTCTAGGGAAAGTTGTCAATTAACTTGTGCAAATGGATGATAATGGGGGTAATTAGTTCTACATCCCACATAACATATTTGCATTTAACAGGGACTTTTAGAGTCAACAGCTTAACCCAAAGCTCTGATACCATTGGTGGGAACTATAGGCAAAGTGGCAGGCAGGTTGGACTGAGATCTGGAGACAGAGGGCGCTTACAGCTTCTTACCTATCACACTCTGACTACTAGGTATTTAAATGCTAATCTCAGCCTTTCTATAATCCTTTTGCTCTCAGGTATAGTTTCCTTATGAGACTCTGCTTTTAAAATGTACTTACTCAGTCTGAGATAGCAACAAGCAGAGACATATAAATGGAAACGCCCATCACACTGTCACTTTATGTCTAAGAGATGACAGTGGGACAGTCTGCTTGGCATTTGGGGCACAGATTTTGAACAGTTACACCCTTTGAGAGCCTGAGGGGAGAGTTATTGCCAGAGGGGACTCTGACTGTATCTGTCATCTACATAAACCTAGTTCTCACAGAGAGCTCAGCAGACCAGGGTCTTGGCATTTTACTTAAAACAAAATCCACAAAAATAACAACAAAAATTGTTCCTCTTTAATGTTTTCAGTAAACTGGAAACAGAAATTTTTAGATTTTTTAGACATTGTTTCTCTTAAGCTCTTTTGTAAATATCAAATAATTCACTGAAACCTTTATACACATGCTAAAAAAAACTAAGGGCCCACGAGTTCTCCAAGAGAACTCAAATGTCTCTGGGGACACATTCTATTTAAAGAAATAATCCATTTCTCAATTTCTGGCACATGGCTGAACATGTTGGCAAGGGAGAGGCCACTTTTGTGTACCAGTTGCTGGTGAATGAACTACCAAAATTTCATCATTTAATTCAATTGGGAGAAAGGTCCACTTGAATTAGTAGAGAGCTCCAATTATGGATCATTTGAAAGGAAATGTACTTTTTATAGCTTATATGTATATAAGCAATGGGTGTGTGTGTGTGTGTGTGTGTGTATTCAGTCTATCTGTACCCAGAGTAGTTTTGCTGAGCTTGTTCTAATAAATAGATGGCTAGTTAATAATTAGCAACTTAATTTACATGTGAATCATTTATATGATTTACTCAAGTCTTAAAAACAGTTTGTTTTTCTTAATTATGTTAAAACTCTTCCGTATCTTCTTTAACCAATCTTTATAAGCATTTTCTTGATAAGCAGTTGAAAAAATAAATCCAGCATAGCCCAGGTTGAACAATTAACAATTCTGAAGTGGTTAGGACTAAGGTTTGATTGTTGGTTCTTGAAATCAGATTCTCACACTGTGATAAAGCTCCAGCCAACATCTCTTTATGTGACTACCAAAGCAGCTTGTTGTGAGCAGTTATTTTAAGGGCAGCCATCTGGAGACTAGGGCACCTCAAGGCCATTATTATGATGTTCCTGTGAGTCCTAAATAGGTACCTTTAAGCTGGACACATGGGCCTATTCTGAACAATACTGTCTGAACAAATGTCTATCTAAACGATAAACAAAAATGCTTTTGTGAGCAAATCCTTTTCTGGGATGAAAAGATTTTACTTAGTGGTCTTGCTTCCCAGGTCTCAGAGAACCTGAGAAGCCCTTAGAGTAGCTTGGTGGTTGATGTTGAAGTAAAATCACTATACTTATATAGACACCATTATATCTTAATGAGGATGAATTCTGTACTTTTGGAAGAAACCTTTTGGACATCTTCATTTCTTTTTTTTTTTTAAACTCTTATTTTATTTTTGAGAGAGAGTGCAAGTGAGCAAGGGACAGAGAGAGAGAGAGAGAGAGAGAGAGAGAAAGAGCAAGAGAGAAAAGCGGGGCTCACCCGAAGTGGGGCTCAAGCTCACCTGAAGCAGGGCTTGAGCTCACCCGATGTGGGACTCGAACTCACAAACCATGAGATCATGACCTGAGTGAAAGTCAGATGCTTAACTGACTGAGCCACCCAGGTGCCCCTGGACATCTTCGTTTCTGAAATATTTTGAGGCTGCCATGGGAGAATAGGCTAAGTGTTCCACGGCTCCCTCTTTATCACCTGCATCATCTCACTGAATTTTGAAGCTGGATTGATTAATGGAATTGGATGAAGGGTAGAAAACTTTCCACATGGCCAAGGTCTCAAGAAGGCTTGAGTGATAGTGCATGGTTAGAAGGGAAATATGGTTTGATTTAGTTGGGGAATAGAGGAAATAAATATCACCAATGACTTTCCCAAATACAGCTCGAAGGAAGATGGGTTTATAAACACTGCATCAGCTGAGCCCTGGTTTGATTCACAGCTAGAAGTCAGTATTAGGCCCCCACAACGATTAGAAGCAATACTGACGTACCTTCCATCTTGCCGGCTGATGGTAAACCCATAATCACTGTGATGCAAGAAACTAACATTCACCCCTACTAGAGGGGTTCCATCTACAGCCACCACTTGGCCTCGAATCACACAAGCACGCCTGCAACACAAGATCAAAGGCAAATATAAAAGCATGTTACAACTAGATTCTAAAAGCCAAGATGGAGAAACTTTGGAAAACACAGTCAAGTAGAACAAAGAAAATAGTAATTTCACCAACCAGTAGTAACTACTAATAACATTTTGAGAATGGCATGTATATCTTTTTTACCCATCAAAATTGGGATTATACTCAGTATAGATTTGTATCCTGATATTTTTAAGTTAACAGTGTATTGTTAACATTGTCCAATATAATCAGAAATTCCTTAATATATCATTTGTTATTATACAATATAACCTTAAAACAACATATTCTTTAACTTGTTTAATCCATCCTTTATTTTAGGACATTTAGTAGTTTCTTAACTTTTCCTGCATCGAATCTCTTATTATTTTCTTGGGAGATAGTCCCAGTTGTGGAAGAATATTTTTCTCTTATTAAAAATAAAATTGATTACATTAATTAATACGTGAATCTATTGTACATATGACTCAAGTCTCTGCTCACCATCCCCCCCCCAGGTCTTAGTCTTCTCCTCAGAGGTAATTAGCAATATCATTTTGTTGTGTGCATTTTTTATGCATTGACATATGTAGGTGTGAACATTTTTAAGGCTCTTGATACATATTGACAAATTGCCTTTTCAGGAAAAACAATTTTTTAATAAAGCAGACTTAGTTGAGTAAATTTTAAGAGTTAGTCTGTAAAAGAGACATGGTCCTTGGCTACAGCATTCCATTTCTCTTGCCTGATTGAAATAAAATAGTTCAGGAGATTTTCCCTTTAAAGAAAGGAGTTTCACCCTTGCCTAAAAAAAAAAAAAAAAAAAAAAAAAAAAAAAAAAAAGGAGTTTCATTAAATTAGCCCCTAAACAGAGCTAGCTCCCAGATATAATCCAGTAAAATGTGTAGGTTTTCTAGCCTGGTCAAGTTGTAACAAATTTCAGGAGCTTGACAGTTAAGAAGAGGGCCCAGGAGCGAATTCCAAGCAAAGAACTTTGCTAGTCTGCCATTATTGAGGGTGGCAAGGGGGCGGGGGTGGGGGCGGGGGAAGAGGGATTCAAATACTAGCTTTGGTAGCCCTGAGCTCTAGAATGTGCATTTTATAGCTGGAGTTGGTAGTGTTGAGGAACGTTGAGCAAGGTCAGTGATTTTATTCCTAGGGATTTAATGTTATTTTTTCACCACGTGGGATTCAGTCAATCCAGGGAATCTCAAGTTTGGATTAAAGAGGGCCATGTTATTTGGGCAAACATGACTTTCCAAAGTAACCATAATAATTCCACCCTGGCATTATACCTTCTTTGAACAGAATTAGCAAGCTGAGACATTGTATCTCAAGGCTCATGGCCACAAAGATCATTTGAGGGAGAGAAAAACATCTCTGAAAATCAAGACAGTTACCATCCAAAGTTTGTTTTATATATTATAGCCAATAAACTTCACTACTAAATTCTATCACAATCAGATGAATTGGATATAAGTTATGCTAATAGGATTTACCCTGCATTACCTAAGGTCTTCCCCCCCAAACAAACTATAAGCCATTAAGTACTACACAAAAGTAAGCTCGCATTAACTGTTGCTATTGGTGTTTTTGTGTGTTGAGCTCCCAGACCAACATTCCTAGTTCTGACATAAGACAGTAGCTTTCTTTTAGACATAAGACATAAGACAGTGAGCTGTGCATTTTATGAATTCTGTAAATCATGGCTCTGAATGGTATGTAAATGGCATATTGGCACTTGCTTTGCCTTGTCTGATTCTCCTAGTCTTTTGGGGGGAGATTTTGACAGTTTGAGATTTTGAAATACCATTTGTTCTAATCGAGAAGACATTTATGTGAAAGTCATTGAATTCTGGATTTTGAACTAATCCTGATAGATCTGGTCCCAGGTTCTAAGTCCAATGTAACAAAAACATGTAGCTTTATACAGTAACCTTTGAAAGGTCTTTATAGAACATTTGACAAGGAGGGTAGAGACTAAGTAGAAACAAGCTGAGAAAATCTCCTGCAAACTATATAGGGATTGGAGCTAGAGAGGCTGAGAAGAGATACTCGAAAATCAGTTAAACATGTCTTCCTGAGCCCTAAGTGCTGATGTCTTTTTGCGGGGGTAGGGGGTAATTCCAAACTTGCCAAGGCTCTACCAGTTAACAAGGTGGCCTTTGCAACAATAAAGCCTACCTAGGTGGTCGCTGATTCCCTTTTGGCAAGACAATTCTACGCGTACTCATTTTATTTGTTCATATTAATCCAGACATTGTGTCTTCCCACAGCTGTTCTAGGCTCAATTATTTTTGTTTTTATTTTGTCAAGCCTAGTTGGCATTATTTGCTCATATTTTATGACAGACACAGACGTGTCTCTTTTCTTTGCTGCTCTTTTATTTTCTATACAGTTTATATTTATGAAGGATCCAGGCTGGTGAGTGAAAGTCTCATAAAAGTCATCATTATTCTGTGCATTTCTCTTGGATTCCTCTCTTCCTCCATTCTGTGCCTCATTCTGAGTAGTCTTGTCTTTTGAGTCTTCTGCTCTTTAATATTCCTCCTATTTTATGAAGCACATGGATTTGTGTGATAACGACTCATCAAAGTCATTATTATTCAAGACACTGTCTACCTGTTCTTCTTCTCATTCATTTCACTCTTCATCATTCATAAATAACGTGCAAACTTGTCTTCCAACTACCCTATTTTTTTTATTTCTCATATTTTATGATGCACACCAACTTATAGCATATGATAAAGCCCCATAAAACTTATTATTCTACATTTATCAGCATTGAACTCTCTTTGTAATGTATTAGACTTTAAATGTTCTAAGATTTCCTGCTGCATTTGCTCCCATTATTTACACACTCCATGTCATCCATTTTTTACAAGAATAACTCTTAGCTCCTTTCATTCCTGGATTACTAGTACTTACTGTAATCTTCGACCAACATCAGTCATCCTGCATCAGTGGAAGTTGTCTAAATTTCGGGACGGTATTAAAGTAGTTTTAATTTGCAGTAATCTTGATTGGCACCGCATGCAGAAATCTAGGGAAAACATCTTCCTAGGCAAATGCTCCATTTCAAAAGAAAGCTCTTGAGTCTGCTTGTTTCCCCAGGCTACTCCTGCTCCAGATGGCCCTTAGGGAGCCTTCAAACATACTCTTGCAAATAGGATGTATTGTGCCACCTTGTTTAGCTCAACTGCTGTTTTGTGCACTCCTAGCTTCTAAACTCAATTATTCATAATTGTAGATGGTAGCCTTGTACCTACTTTATTTTTCCTGAGTCACACAGCCACTGAAATGTACTCTCCCCCCCATTTACATCATCGGTTGGGATTATGCTTCTCCTATCCCAGGCGACCTATAGAATTCATCTTTTTCCTAGGTTAGGCCCTTGTTGAAGCAGTGAGCTGGGTATGGGGGGGGGGGCTGGCTTTGGTGGGACCACAACCTTACTTTCTGTGCTCTTCATCATTCCGATTGTGGGGTCTCCCTGTTTCCTCTCCCAGAGAGTCTCTGGTGTCTTCAAATCACCACCTAAAGGAAGTATTTGTACTTGGCCTGTCCCTGGCCCGTCTTGGGGAAACATCTTGAATTCTTAAATTTTTGCCACATCAAAACTACTGTCAATGTGAATCCTAGTCCTTCAAGGGCCTGTCCTTTTCTGAAACTTTTAAATTAAATATATGGAACTGAGTCTTTCAAATCAGGTAACAGAGGCGACTGTCAAAAAGCTGGCTCTGCAAATGTGTACAGCAGGTACGCGCCCAGCATGACGGTCTTTTGTGTGGATTGTGTGTGCGTTCGTGTACTTGGTGCTCACTCTCCTTCTTTGATTCACAGACGTGGCTGGGATGCTTTCCTTCCTTGAATCTTTCAGAACAAGAACCTCTCCCTGCTGATCTGGATTAGAGCAAGATGAGCTTGAAGTTAGATGGACAAGACCAATGTGACTTTAGGAACACGTAAGGGGAAGATCACCCCTCCCCAAGTGTTTGTTTTCTCTTTCTGTGGAGAATACAGGCTGCTGCCAAGCTGTCTAACTCACTGTCACTAGGCTAAAGCGGCAAGCCCGAAGGAACCGAAGGAACCGCTTCTCCCTTTAACTAAATGCCGCATCCCCTAGGTGTCTGGAGCTCGGTCTGAAGAGCAGGCATCCTGGGAAATGCAAGTCAGAATACACTTTACCCGGAGCCTTATTTAACTAACAAGCTGCTTGTTAGACCATTCTGATGCAAAAGGTCTAATTCCTCCTGTATTTGCTATTTTCATGGCATAGTCAAATTATCCCTAGCCTTCAATAAACTTTTGGTTCCTTTCTCCTCTTTTCTTATTTGCTGCCTTTTGTCTTCAGTGTCAAATTTCCAATATTCATTCAACACCTCAGGCAAAAACATGAACCTCAAGCCCAAGAGTTGGTTTGAAAAACAACGCTGAAAACTAAACTGCTGAAAGAAGATGTAATTTACTGCATTGTATTTCTGATTAAAATGTTTCCTAAGGAAAATGAGGCGCTGGGCCGGGGAAGTTGTAACTATTTGCTTTTGTTGCTAACCTGAGCACAAGCAACCTTTGAAGGGTAACATTCAAAATCAAGGTCCTGGCCAGCAGGGGATCTAGGCAGCTGGGCAGGTTAGGTTGTTTTCTCCGTAGGAACAGATGAAATCCTTTCCAGAGCTGACAGCTCTGGTCAAGAGAGAGTGTTGAGGACCGGGATGAGAGAGGCCGTGTGGGTCCTCCGCTCACCAGTGCTGGAATCTTGCCCTGTAAATTCTTCTAGGATTCGTTATTTGGGACAGAAACCTGTGGCAAAGGAGGTGTGGCTCAATGCTTCCCGACATCCCCGCAGGCTTATTATATTGTCAAGTTGCACGGTTGGAGATTGTGTCACTTGGGCTAAAACAGCTCATCCACTGCCATCATGTACTGGAGAAAGGCTCTTCTCTTTAGAGTGTAATTCAGGAACTGTGGTATTGGTGCTCAGTCCCTCCCAGTAATCTTTCTCATATACAGATCAGTGGTTCTCAAACTTTTTTTTCTTTAAGATTTTTTTAATGGTTTTTTTTTTTTTTTTTTTTGAGACAGGGAGAGACAGAGCGTGAGTAGGGGAGGAGCAGAAAGAGAGGTAGACACAGAATCCAGAGCAGGCTCCAGGCTCCGAGCTGTCAGCACAGAGCCCAACGCTCGAACTGGTCAACCGTGAGATCATGACCTGAGCGATGTTGGACGCTCAACTGACTGATCCACCCAGGTGCCCTGAGGGGTTCTCAAACTTGATCACACAGCAGAATCACGAGGAGGGCTTGGTAAAACAGTCCCCTGGGCTCCAGACCCAGTTACTGAGTCATAGGTCTGGAATGCAGCCCGAGAATGTGCATTTGTAGCAAGTTCCCAAGTGACGCTGATGCTGCTAAAGACCAAAGTTTGAGAACAACTGTTTTAGTGAAAGCAAGACCAGAACACGGTCAGCCGATCAAAGTGTATGTACTCCTGAAGAGGGAGGCACAGGACATAAGCCATATAAAGGCAGGCAAGTCACTAACTGGTTCACAATCATACCGTGATGAAATAAATCTGTGAGGCATGAATTTTCAACTCATCTATATAAACGGTTTGCCAAATCGTCTATTTTTTTACAACATTTATTAATGTTTATTTATGTTTGAGAGAGAGAGCGAGAGCGAGTGAGCGAGCGGGGGAGGGGCAGAGAGAGAGAGGGAGACACAGATTGGGAAGCAGGCTCCAGGCTCTGAGCTGTCAGCACACGGGTCTCGAAGTCACGAACCGAGAGACCATGACCTGAGCCGAAGTCGGACGCTTCACTGACTGCGCCACCCAGGCACCCCTGCCAAATTATAGTTTGGGGAGTTGTGTTGAAGCTGTCATGACAAAGTGGAGGTTGGACTATGAGATGAACCGTAGGGTTCCTTCAAATCCAGAGATCATAAAATGAAAACATGTTTTAACCTGATTTGTCCGTGTCAAATAAGTGTCAATTTCCCCCCATCCTTGTTATTCTCTTTAGACAGTGTTTGGATTCGTGTTATTGCACTAGTCATAGCCTGTCTTGGGTAAGAGTTATATATCTGTGTCTTTTCTATTAGATAGTCTACTTCAGGGCAAGGACTGTACACAGCACATGCTCAAGAGAGCTTCGTAGACTTTCAAGGCAAATATTTTTACGTGAAGATGTAAGATACTTAGAACCTACCCTCATGGCACTGCTTCAAAGGTTTCAGAGACTGCTTTGAGGTTCCTGTGCGACAGATGCCTTACAGTTCATTTATTAGAAGCCAGCATTCCGGATGGTGCATGAGGACTTTCTCCTCATGAGAGTTTTGTTTGCTAATTGACTACTTCAGGGAATTAAATGGTGCCCCTGTGACTGGGAAGAATGAATGAACAGTCCCCCTCGCATGCTTAATTTATGAACACTAACCCCATCATTCCTTTATATATTGCCATACAATTACGATGTGGTATCTCATAATTTAAATACATTTGAGGGTTCTAATATTCAGATATTTGGGGGGTTTCCACACAGCACAGGCTGGGTTTTCGATACATGCTAAGCGGGTACAGCACCATGAAAATACTTAATGTCATAGCACAAACCTGTTTTCATGTTCTGAAAATGTGAATGCGGTGAATGTTCATATGCAAACCCAATAAAATCTCATTAGTTTTTACTGAAATAGAGCGGGCAGATTTAATCCTACTCAGTTGGTCACTGGCCCAAATAAATAATACCTACTAAATGGGTAACGTTAAAAGCAGCTGGAAGCATTACCCATCAACATTCTAGGACATTCTGGGAAAGGTGGTGCCATTGAAAATGCAGATAGCTTTTTAAGCAGAATTATTTTCCTCATGGCTAGCGATGTTTCAAGTAAAACAAAATGGGGGCACTCACCCTGAGGACGGTGGCTAGTTTCCCATCTGCCCTGGTAATTGCTTGTCAAAAGCAGGCTTGCTTTGGATGCCTGAGATCCCCAAAGTAATGGGAAAAAGATCAAGTGTTTTGAAGCAATAAGAAAACTGACGACACAGTCACATTTTCAGGACTGCGTAAGTGCCAGTTTGCTTCATTTAGACACATGATTATTTTTGTCCAGAATCTGAATCCTGAAATACTTGTCCTGTAAGCCCTTGCGACTCCCGAAGAGCGTCAAGTTGGTTTTTAGTTGGTTTGGTTTCGTTTGGATTTTGCCTGTGTTACACATCACTCAAATGGTTCTTTGTAATCAGCCCTATGGGGTTTTATTAACCTCATTAACCTTTCCTGTCACTTCTCTGCGAATCTGCCCTTCAAATAATGGATAGGCCTTAAATGTACGGGAAGGCTGTCTGATTGGCTATAGCCTGGCCACGGGTTACTCTTCCTTCCACTGAGGAAAACGAGGAAAACGTGAGGCCTAGCTCCACCCGCACCAGGTCTAGCTCGGCCTTGCCGGTCATCACCGCTGTGACTTTTCCCTGCCCTATCCTCAGCCACCTCATAAACGTGTCATTAACAATAAAACAATCCAGTAAAATGATTGTCTTATGAACTGTACCTTTCTAATGGAACTCTATTGTGTCCCCTGGTACTTGTTAAAAATATATAACATACACAAACTTGCATAAATAAAACACTTATGAAGCACTTATTACTCTGAGCACTTTCTTTATCTTATTTCATTTAGTATCAGTATAACCTTGGGTTGGTACCCAATTACTAACCTGTTTTAAAAAATGAGGAAACAGCCAGAGAGGTTAAAAAAAAACACAACTTGCTCAACTTAACACGGCTCGAAAGTGGTAGGAGCGGTGGAGGCCTTTGGACCTGGATTCTAAGGGGCCTGAGCTATACTGCAGATCTTTCTTAAGATGTAAAAAATGTGGCTATAAATGAACATAAAGAGCTCACCTACAAAGATGGTGCTATCGTTTTCCATAGGGCCTGGGCTCCCGGAGACATTCACGAACCGCTGCGTACTTTCTACGTGCTGTGTGTGGAGTGCAGATGAGCGGCCATGTGTCACTCATTCCCTCTCCCCAAGCCTGCATTTACTCTGCCCTCTCTAGACACACATTTAGATGACAGAACCGGCTACGGCCACTGCAAGCAAATAGTGTGGCTAAGAAGTAAGTAATAAGGAGTTGAGCCTTTTGAATTTCTTAATGGGGCAGTAAGATGGATAAAATGTCAGAAAATCCCTATTCCTACTGAGATAAGCTGTAGATATATAGCTACTGGTATTACTAATCACAATTATTAAGCATCTCAGAACATCTGAGTGCCAAAATACCACAATCAATTGAACAGCCTTTTGAAGATTTGTGCTCTGATTTCTTTTTGTTCTTGTTTGCCCAAGAGCGTTTGCAAGGAAGTGAAAGTCACACGTTCTTTCTTTTTGGTACCTTTAGGTGTTGACTGCTGATTTCAGGAGCTAGTCAGCACTACGTATCTTGGAACCTTCAGCACTTTGTAATTTTTATAATGTGTTTCCTAAACTTTAGCATTAGACAAAATAGTTGTCTGAAAAATCAGGAGATCCCGTCTTCACATACCTAACACCTTTCATATAAACGAGATCAAAGTGCTTTATTAGCAAGTAGCAATGATTTTAACTTCCCACTTAGGATGAAAACTGCAGAAGCGATAAGCGAAGGAGGTTGCTCAGGAAAAGCAACATGGTAAGACAAACAGAACTGGGAGGGACCATGGCCGGGCCAAACCACACTTGGAATTCCTTTTCCAAATGTGGGCAGGTCATATGCAGTTCTTCGCTTCAGAAAGCAAGGTGAACACGAGATAGATTTGCAGATGCTGATGCTCTAGGAAGAGCGTCTCCCAGTTCTTAGCTTATTCAATTTACTCAGTAATTGTTGTATTGTGTGTTTATCAACCCTTAGTTGTACACTCGGTATCATGTTTTTCATGTTCCTAGATTCTAACTACACAAAAACCTGCTATTAGCAAATAGACTTGGAGAACCTTAACTAGCAGATTGGTGAAAAAGTTAAAGAGAAAACATATGGATTCAAATTTGTATCTCAGCAAAATTACAAATGATCATGTTATAGACATTCGGGGGGGTTACCTGTGTGTAGATGAAAGTGTGAGTGTTGCTTCCACGAATGCTTGAATACCATTGGATTTTAGATATCGAAAATACAAGCTATTCTTACCTCTTCTTTTTCCTAATTCCAAATCAGCGAGTGCTTTCTATATGTTTAATCTCTTTTGAGTTCAACACTAATCGATGGATCTGCTATTTTTTTTTTCTTTTCAGGACTAAAATAGTCTGGGCTATTGCTGATTTCTTTCTAGAGGTTATTCAGTTTGTCTGAGCTATTCACATTTTCTCAATGCACTACTCCTAGAGAACAGGCACCCCATCCCTGTATAGTAAAACCTAGTACACAGTATATAGCAATTGTTGAGAAAGGTTTGTTTTACACCTTTTCTTTTCATATAATGCCACAGAATCCTGATTTAGTGGGTCCCTAAAAGTCGCCGCCAGGCCCTGGCTTGTGTGACAATCTACTGCATAAGGGTCCAAGATCATCTAAGATCTAGATGAATGCTATGAGGTCTCTGCTCTAGTGTCACTTCCCCAGAGTGGCTTTCCTGGACCACTCTGTCTAAAATGGTCACTCTCTGGAGGTACCTGGTGGTTCAGTCGGTTGGGCACCTGACTCTTGATTTTGGCTCAGGTCATGATCCCAGGGTTGTGGGATCAAGCCCCACATTGGGTTCTGTGCTGAGCGGGGAGCCTGCTTGGGATTCTTTCTCTCTCTCCCTTTGCCCCTCTCACGTGCATGCTCTCTAATAAAAAACTTAAAAACATTTAAAAAAGTATTATTAAAATGGTCACTCTCTGTCCCTAACCTTTATTTCACTTGAAAGTACTTTACCTACCTGACATTTACCTTTTCCTTTTTATTTTAACGTTTATTTATTTTTTGAAAGGGAGAGTGAGAGACAGAGCACAAGCAGGGGAGGGGCAGAGACAGAGGGAGACACAGAATCTGAAGCAGGCTCCAGGCTCTGAGCTGCCAGCATAGAGCCCGAAGGGGCTCGAACCCATGAGCCGTGAGATCATGACCTGAGCCGAGGTCGGACGCTTGGCCGACTGAGCCACCTAGGTGCCCCCTACCTTTTTCATCATCATTCTTCCTCACTAGACCGTATGGGGAAGGTACTTTGTCTGCTGTGGCCCAGAGCCTAGGACAGTGCCCATCACCAAATGAATAAATGGACCAAATAAACATTGTAATGTTCATCGATCTTAAGAGTGAAATGATTAAGCTTCCTCCAGGTGGATTATCTTTAAAGAAACTATAGGATCCATTGTTATAAATGATGCCAGAGTGTTGTTAATGGGAATTTTTTTCATTGTGGTAAATGAGAATGTTTTGCTGATTGATTTTTCCCATGGAATTCATCTGTTTAATACAAACATTTTAAATTGTAGGAAAAAATTACTTCTAGCCCCACATTTCAAAGAATGAAGCTTCTTGCAAATAGTTAAGCTGCTCACGGTCCAAATAAGCTTTGTGTTTTTCTTACAAGTTATCAATAGTCTCCCATTTGTGTCAATTTTAGCAGCTTTTCATGCTCACCTGAGTTAATTAGTCCCATCTCGGAGCTACTGCTGAAAACGTCCTGGTCAGTCTCACTTCTGTCATTATTTAATGACTTTGTCTTTGTTAGAATACCTCTTGTCTTACAACCACTTAGGTTCAAGCAGTTGAATTTGAGACCCCTGTGTTGATGAACTCCAAGCTCCCTTAAAAACCTGATGTTTCATAAATTGTAAATAATTTAATTATGTATGCATTTACTTGATGTTTTGACTGCCTTTACCACTAGAACGTAAGGGGAGCTCTGAATAAAGGGACGCGGTTTCTTTTGTTTCCTCCCATTCATGTAGTTCCTGGCACACAGTGGGCACTCAAGAAGTATCTGTTGAATAAACGAGTGAAGACATAGCCTCTTTAAAAAAAAAAGAGCTGACATCAGGATATTCTATTAGGGATGGCAGAAGAATTTGATACCTCTCCTGGAAGAATTTAAAGTCCTTGGTTACTTTAGGGGTGCCTGGGTGGCTCAGTCAGTTAAGTGTCCGACTTTGGCTCAGGTCATGATCTTGTGGTCTGGTCCGTGAGTTCAAGCCCCACGTCAGGCTCTGTGCTGACAGCTCAGAGCCTAGAGCCTGCTTTGGATTCTGTGTCTCCCTCTGTCTCCACCCCTTCCCCTCCTCACATTCTGTCTCTCTCTCTCAAAAACAAGTAAACATTAAAAAATTAAAAAAAATAAAGTCCTTGGTTACTCTGGACATGCTAATACTTCAGTAAAATACAAATTTTAAAAAGCAATATTAGGGGCGCCTGGGTGGCGCAGTCGGTTAAGCGTCCGACTTCAGCCAGGTCACGATCTCGCGGTCTGCGAGTTCGAGCCCCGCGTCGGGCTCTGGGCTGATGGCTCAGAGGCTGGAGCCTGTTTCCGATTCTGTGTCTCCCTCTCTCTCTGCCCCTCC